>NC_057798.1:230957348-231257348 GCF_018294505.1 Triticum aestivum
AAATGAAGGAAACGGTGAAGATTTTGCAAAGTTGAAGAATTTGAGAAACTGAAGAATTTCAAGATTGAGGAAAAACTCAAATTGAAGATTTTCAACTTTTTGTGGTGGCGTGACCCACTATATAAGAATGATGATTTCAGACACCGCGTACAATTGTCGTAGGGTTCTGAGAATCAAATTCTTCATTAATTTCTTCACACTTAGAGTGTTATTCTTCATTGATTGAAGAAAAACGTTTCTTCATGTGTTACACATCTAAGTCATCAATTTTGCATAAGTGTTAGGATGTGGGTACTTTTCAAAGAACATTCAAAGATTCTAAGATATTTAGCTCACACTGCAACTTGCTAAATCTCTTCTCATCCAAGGGCTTAGTGAAGATATCAGATAGCTGTTCTTCAGTCTTCACGAGCTCGATGGAGATGTCGCCCTTCAACACATGATCACGAAGAAAATGATGATGAATCTGAATGTGCTTTGTCTTCGAGTGCTGAACTGGGTTGTGAGCAATCTTGATGGCACTCTCATTGTCACAGAGGAGAGGCACATTCTTCACGTTGACGCCATAGTCCTTGAGTGTTTGCTTCATCCAAAGCAGTTGAGCACAGCAAGAGCCAGCAGCAATGTATTCAGCTTCCGTAGTGGACAGTGATACGCAGTTCTGTTTCTTCAAGGACCAACAGACCAAAGATCGTCCGAGGAAATGACAAGTGCCAGAAGTTGACTTGCGGTCCACACGATCACCAGCATAGTCAGAGTCAGAATATCCAATGAGATCAAAA
Organism: Triticum aestivum; assembly: GCF_018294505.1. Classification (NCBI taxonomy): domain Eukaryota; kingdom Viridiplantae; phylum Streptophyta; class Magnoliopsida; order Poales; family Poaceae; genus Triticum; species Triticum aestivum. The sequence continues at coordinate 230,958,131 of NC_057798.1, forward strand.
GCAGATCCCTTGGGATACCATAATCCTAGTGTTGGTGTGTGAGCTAGATATCGAAGAATATGCTTCACAGCATTATGGTGTGATTCCTTCGGTGCAGCTTGAAATCGGGCACACATGCAAACACTGAGCATTATATCTGGCCTAGATGCACATAAGTACAATAAAGAACCAATCATGGAGCGGTATACCTTGTGATCGAAGTCTATACCATTTTCATCAGTGCATAGATGGCCTTTTGTGGGCATAGGAATTTTGACGCCTTTGCAATCTTGCATGCCGAATTTCCTCAGTACATCTTTGAGGTATTTCTCCTGAGATATGAATATGCCATTGCGCTGTTGACGAATTTGAAGACCTAAGAAGAATTTCAACTCTCCCATCATAGACATTTGATATTCTTCACTCATCATATAGGCAAATTCATCACTATAACGTTGGTCAGTACAGCCAAAGATAATATCATCAACATATATTTGGCACACAAACAGTTCACCATCATAAGATTTAGTAAAGAGAGTAGGGTCGAGTGAACCGGGTGTGAAGCCATTCTTCACGAAGAATTCCTTCAATGTATCATACCACGCCCGAGGGGCTTGCTTGAGGCCATAGAGGGCCTTATTAAGTCTGAAGACTTTGTCAGGATTCTTTGGATCTTCAAAACCTGGGGGTTGAGCAGCATATACTTCTTCCTCAAGCTTACCATTGAGGAATGCACTTTTCACATCCATTTGATATAAGATGATATCATGATGATTAACATAAGCAAGTAATATGCGAATAGCCTCAAGTCTAGCAACAGGTGCAAAAGTTTCATCGAAATCAATTCCTTCAACCTGTGTGTAGCCTTGAGCTACCAATCGTGCCTTATTCCTTACCACAAGGCCATTTTCATCTTGCTTGTTGCGGTAGATCCACTTTGTGCCAATGATATTATGCTTGCGTGGATCTGGGTGTTTGACCAGTTCCCAGACATTGTTGAGCTCGAACTGATGTAATTCTTCTTGCATAGCCTGAATCCACTCCGGCTCCAAAAATGCTTCATCTACCTTAGTGGGCTCTGTGATAGAGACAAAAGCATAGTGCCCACAAAAGTTAGATAAATGTGAAGCTTTTGAGCGTGTGAGAGGACCTGGCGCTTCAATGTCATCGATGATCTTGTCAACTTGTACTTCTTTTGCAACGCGAGGATGAGCTGGTTGTCGTCGAGATATTTGATCATTTTCCTCAGCACCATTGTCTTCAGCATTATCTTCAGGTGCGTCAGCTCGACGTTCTTCGCGTACTGGAATGAATTCTTCAGCAAATTCTTCAGTAGGAATGACATCCTCAGTTGCCTTGAACTTGATAGAATGTCATCAAGCGGTAAACAGATATAGCAGTAGGAGGACGTGTGAAATGAAAGTTCATTTCATCATGGTTAGCCTGTGTCCTTTCAGGCAATTTTGTCAGGTCCCCAGCAAATTCTTCAGACGTTAAGGCACGTCTGGAGACCTGACCCTGCATAAGAGATTAGTTCTTTTTCTTTACCACCCACATCTGAAGGGGTGGCAAAGAGTTTATCACTCTGCGAGCACCATACGAGAATGGTGGCATAGAAGCCAAACCATTTCGTTTCACATAAGAGGGGTTAGGGTAAGCATATGAATAAGCAGAGAAATTCTTCGAGGACTTATGAACATAATGATTTGAAGAATAATGTGCATATTCGTAGCCCTTAGCTCTACCCTGCGAAACAGAGTTGTTAGCACGATGATAATCATATGAGGACTTTGATCCATTTGAGGAATTTGATCCATATGAGGACTTGGATCCATATGAAGAATTAGGTCCATATGAAGAGTTTGTTCTGGGGTTCCTATTCTTCACAGGTGGTGTCATGAGGACATTCACCTGAAGACTTTCAACATAACTTTTAGGAACCCAGATTTTCTTCATAGGGGAACCGTTCCTGCAGTTAGTCCCAACATATCTAGCAAATACTTCACCATTCTGATTTTTGAACAGTTTATAGTTGGAGTCAAATGACTCATCAGAAGAATGAGGAGATTCACATGTAAAGCCAGATAACTTGGATGGATCAACTGGAGGTCCCTTTGCAGCAACCCATGAGGTTTTGGGGTACTGCTCAGGCTTCCAATATGTTCCATCAGCCTTAAGTTTCCTCTCAAAGGCAATACCCTCTTTCCTAGGGTTTCTGTTGAGGATCTGCTTTTTGAGCACATCACAAAGAATCTGATGCCCTTTGAGGCTTTTGTACATGCCTGTCGTGTACAATTCCTTCAGCCCTACATCGTCAGTGATACTAGAAATGTCCTCAGATGAGGAATTAGTGATAGCAGAGGCAGGTGAAGAATTTGTAACAGTTGAAGCATTTGAACATTCAGGTGAAGAATTAGCAGATTCACGTTCAATGCACTTTAAGCATGGAGGAACAAATTCTTCCTGAGAAGTGCTGATTTGTTGGTTAAGTAATGAATCGCGCTCCTTCTGAAGATCTTCATAACTCACTCTTAGCTTCTCAAGATCTTGCTTTCTTTGAAGAAATTCATAAGAAAGTTTCTCATGATCAGATAAGAGAGTGTTATGATGACTTTGAAGGTTATCAAACCTAGACTGAAGTCTCTGAAGATTTTCAGTCAGGGCTTTAGTGCGATCCATTTCTTCACCCAACATATCATCACTTTTGTCTAGCATGTTTTGAACCTTTTCAAAAGCCCTTTGTTGTTTTACAACAATCTTTGCAAGTTTAGAGTAGCTGGGCTTGAGATTCTCGTCAGATTCATTTTCACTAGATTCAGAGGAGGTGTATTTGAGTACCTTTGCACCTTTTGCCATGAAGCAATAGGTGGGAGCGTAGTCATCATTATCTTCATCAGTCTTGTCGGTGGGGTCAGTTTCTTCAGTGTTGAAGATGGACTTGCTAAAGAAAGCAGTAGCGAAGGCCAGACTCGCCACACTAGATTCGGATTCTTCAGACGCCTCCTCTTCCTCATTTTCCTCAGATTCAGCTTCAGAGTCCATTTCCTTGCCAATGAATGCCCGAGCCTTCTTGGAGCTGCTCTTCTTGTGAGATGAAGACTTCGAGGATTTTGATGATGAAGATTTTGACGATTTCTTCTTCTTCTTCGCATCATCAGAAGTGTAATCCTTGTATTTCTTCTTCTTCAATTCCTTTTCCCACTGAGGACAATCTTGAATATAATGACCAGGTTTCTTGCATTTGTGGCACAACCTTCTCTTATAGTCACTTGATGAGGAATCACTGCTTCTTGAGGATTTTCCAAAGCGACCACGCCTTGAGAACTTCTGGAATTTCTTCACGAGCAGTGCTAGCTCCTGGCTCAATTCTTCAGGATCACCAAGGCTACTACCAGAGTCCTCACATTCAGACTCAGACACAACCTTGGCCTTCAGGGCACGTGGTTTGCCATAGCTCGAACCATAGAGATCTCTCTTTTCAGCAAGCTAGAACTCGTGAGTATTTAGCCTTTCGAGGATATCGGCAGGATCAAGAGACTTGTAGTCAGCCCGTTCTTGTATCATCAGACCAAGAGTATCAAATGAGGAATCAAGTGATCTCAACAGTTTCTTCACCACCTCATGGTCAGTGATGTCAGTGGCACCGAGGGCTTGAAGCTCATTTGAGATGTCAGTGAGGCGATCAAAGGTTTGTTGGACATTTTCATTGTCGAGTATTTTGAAGCGGTTGAAGAGATTTCGAAGAACATCAACTCGAGAGTCACGCTGAGTTGAGACTCCTTCATTCACTTTGGACAGCCTGTCCCAGATAAGCTTAGCAGTTTCCAAAGCACTCACTCTTCCATACTGTCCTTTACTCAGATGGCTACATATGATATTCTTCGCTTGAGAATCGAGTTGCTTGAATCTCTTCACATCGGTAGCGTTTAGTGAGGGTGAAACAGAGGGAACACCATTTTCCACAACATACCAGAGATCGTTGTCAATTGCCTCGAGATGCATTCGCATCTTGTTTTTCCAGTAGGGGTAGTTCGTCCCATCAAAGGTAGGACACCCAGCCGGGACCTTGATCATACCTGCGGTCGACATAACTAAAACTCCAGGCGGTTAAACCAAAATCACACAGAACAAGGGAGTACCTTGCTGTGATACCAATTGAAAGTGCGTTATGTCGACTAGAGGGGGGGTGAATAGGCGATTTTTATGAATTCTTCACTGAGGAATTTGCCGGTGAGGAAATTCCTTAGCGAAGAACTATTAGCAAGGGAATAAGTACTCAGAAGTAAGCATAACAGAATACAAGCATGGTCATCATGATGAAATGAAGACTAGCACAGAGTACAGAAAGCGTAATCACAGGATAACTCAAGATGAGGACAAACAGACTGAAGAAATTGAACTGAGGAAATTGAGAAAGTCTTCAGTCAAAGTCCTCAAACACAGATATGAACAAACACTATACACAATAATGAGGAAATGAAAGGGTTGAGGAAATAGAACCAGTAGGTTGGTGAAGACAATGATTTGGTAGACCAGTTCCAACTGCTGTCTCAGTTGTACGTTTGGTTGGAGCGGCTGAGTATTTAAACTCAAGGACACACAGTCCCGAACACCCAGTCACTGAGCATGCAGCTCAGGACACCCAGTCCTCACCGTATTCTCCTTGAACTAAGGTCACGCAGACCTCGTCCAATCACTCGTGGTAAGTCTTCAGGCGACTTCCAAACCTTCACAGACTTGGTCACTCGGCGATCCACAATTCCTCTTGGATGCTCTAGACCTTGACGCCTAACCGTCTAGAAGAAGCACAGTCTTCAAAGGTAACAAGCGTCGGATCCACGTAGGATCAATTTCTTCAGTGATGCTCAATCACTTTGGGTTTGTAGGGGTTTGGTTTTGGGTTTTCCTCACTCGATGATTTTCGCTCAAAGTCCTCGGAGGATGGGTTGCTCTCAAATGACAAGTGTCAAGTTCTCTCGGAGCAGCCAACCAGCTAGTGGTTGTAGGGGGCGGCTATTTATAGCCTAGGGAGCAGCGCGACATGATAAGACATAAATGCCCCTCAATGATATGACCGTTAGGTGGATAAGATATTTTGGGACAGCTGGCGCGCAGCACAACAACGGTCGGAAATTTGACTCTCAAATTCCTTAGGGCTATCACGTTCCTCACTGTGTAGGTAATTCGCACTGGTGAATTCCTAACTCCTCAGTCAGAACAAATTCATCAGCGACCAGAAGAACTTCGTCTCTGTCACTGAAGAAAGTGACTGAACTGTATGAGATTTCCAAAGGCTTCACTCGAAGGGATTGGTAGGTGTAGGATTTTGAGTTGAGCATCACATGGAAATTTTTCCTTAGTATTTCCTCGACCCCCTTTAACAGTACGGTGTTTCCTATGACTCAAGAAGGAGAAAATGAAACTACGAAAACAAAAGTCTTCACGCTTCATGTTCCACAAATGAATACCAAGTCTTCAAGGTCACACCAATTTCTTCACTTTCAAAGTCTTCAGAAAGTCTTCAAAATATCAAAGTCTTCAGTTGAAGAACTTCATTTTTAGGGGTCGACTTTCTCTGTAGATATCAAACTCCTCATAGACTTATAGTCCTGTGTACACTCACAAACGCATTAGTCCCTTAACCTATAAGTCTTCAATACACCAAAATCACTAAGGGGCACTAGATGCACTTACAGATCCAAGATCACATTGAGTCTATAGGAAAATCCAATACTATCAAGGAGGGATGAGGTGTTTCTTAATGAGCCTCTTGCTTAATGTGCTTAGTGATATGCTCCAAAACCCTCAACTACTTTCTCACATCCACATATGACCTAAACCTAAAGCCAAAATCGGTCACACTGATTCTTTCTATCCGGCACCACCGAGTTCAGATGTCATAGCCACTGCCACAAACCCTAGGCAAACCGGTCTCACCGATAGGGATCTCGGTCTCACCGAGATGGGATTGTAATATCTCTGTTTCCCTTCGTAACGTTTCGGTCTAACCGAAGTGAGCGATCGGTCCCACCGAGATTGCAATGTAAACTCTCTGATTCCCTTTTGTAACATTTCGGTCTCACCAAAAAGAGCAAATCGGTCCCACCGAGTTTACCTGACCAACTCTCTGGTTAGCTAATTACCAAAATCGGTCTCACCGAGTTTGTGTAATCGGTCTCACCGAGATTACGTTATGCCCTAACCCTAACCATATCAGTCCTACCGAGTTGCATGTCGGTCCCACCGAAAATCCTAAGGTTCACTAGGTTTACTAAATCGGTCTGACCGAGTTTGTTGATTCGGTCCCACCGAGATTGGTAAATTGTGTGTAACGGTTAGATTTTGTGTGGAGGCTATATATACCCCTCCACCTCCTCTTCATTCGTAGAGAGAGCCATCAGAAGAAACCTACACTTCCAACTTACCAGTTCTGAGAGAGAACCACCTACTCATGTGTTGAGACCAAGATATTCCATTCCTACCATATGAATCTTGATCTCTAGCCTTCCCCAAGTTGCTTTCCACTCAAATCTTCTTTCCACCAGATCCAAATCCTATGAGAGAGAGTTGAGTGTTGGGGAGACTATCATTTGAAGCACAAGAGCAAGGAGTTCATCATCAACGCACCATTTGTTACTTCTTGGAGAGTGGTGTCTCCTAGATTGGCTAGGTGTCACTTGGGAGCCTCCGACAAAGATTGTGGAGTTGAACCAAGGAGTTTGTAAGGGCAAGGAGATCGCCTACTTCGTGAAGATCTACCGCTAGTGAGGCAAGTCCTTCGTGGGCGACGACCATGGTGGGATAGACAAGGTTGCTTCTTCGTGGACCCTTCGTGGGTGGAGCCCTCCGTGGACTCGCGCAACCGTTACCCTTCGTGGGTTGAAGTCTCCATCAACGTGGATGTACGATAGCACCACCTACCGGAACCACGCCAAAAACATCCGTGTCTCCAACTGTGTTTGAATCCTCCAAACCCTTCCCTTTACTTTCTTGCAAGTTGCATGCTTTAATTTCCGCTGCCTATATACTCTTTGCATGCTTGCTTGATTTGTGTGATGATTGCTTGACTTGTCCAAAGTTGCTAAAATCTGTCAAACTCTAAAATTGGGAACATGTTAAGTTTTTAATTGGTCAAGTAGTCTAATCACCCCCCTCTAGACATACTTCAAGGTCATACAGTTACGAACTTAGCCCCCGTTTAAAATTTGGACGTCTCGTCGGTTGGGGATAGGACGGTAATCTTGCATCTCGCCAATATTTTCCTAGAGCGATTTCGGGCGAGGAAAGGGTGGTTGGCGCCCATGGTTGGCGCCCACGGTGTATGAACGGGGCTGACGGCTAGGGCGGTTGTGTCACGTCTGAGTGAAGTTACAAACCAACCCCTATTAAAAATATTTGCCTGCGTCGACTTCGATCGAGTCGAGTTTGTTTTGCCGCCCATCGTGTATGAATGGGGAATGGAGGGAGAAATAGTGGTCTTTCGGACGAGCTTGAATCAAATGTGTTTTGCCGCCCATGTTTGACACCCACCGTGTCGGAATGGGCTTAGAGGCAGTCGTGTCACGTCTAATTGAAGTTACTAACCTACCCCTATTTAGAGCAGTGGAAATCGGGCCGATGGATTATCCGTGTAATGGGTAGACAGTAATTTCCATCTCCCAAACACTTGGCTTCTGGTAGCCGATGTGGGAGTGGACATTTTGCCGCTTCTTTCGAATTTTGGGACAATAAGCATCCATGTTTACGTTCGCAACTAATTTCGAATCCATTTTGTATTCCTATATGAATCTTTATAAATCATTCTAGGTGTTTTTATATATCTTCAAAAGGACGACAAAGATGTATTCCACTGTCATATATGAATATGGTTTACAAATGCCGATACTCAAATTCAGAACCTAGAATCCAGTTTAAGGTGAATTCGAATATTTGAAACACTTCATGTCCAACTCAAATGTCACACGCAGCATAATGTGTACTCCCATTTAGATATGTACACAAGCGATGTATCAAGATTCAAATACCGAGTCAATCAACCAAGAATGTATAGAACTAACAGACATATAAACACTTATAGAATATATGGATCAATAATATCAACTAACATACATAAGCCAGGTCGCTGTACTTTTTTTTGCTACAACAACGTCATTTTTTTAGTGAGCATATTGGCCCTTTCCGATGTGTGCCACTTATGGTCCATCTATACTTCTATTAGTTCTGAATGCACATTCAGCCTGATTGGCATATTTGCAGGTCTGCCACAGCAATCCAAATGAAATGTCTCCAAGTCTTATTAATTAATACAAACTTGTGCTCAAATAAAATTACAAACCAAAAAACAAAAAACAAAAAACAATTATTACATGATCTGTAAAACAAATGGTTTGATTGATACATGAACAAACAACACAAAGGTTATTCAACGATGGAAAGAACATTTCACCTATTATTTACCAAGTGGGAATTTAATTTCCTTTTTTACTTCAGGACCTTAACAATGTGGTCAGTCTCAGCTTGCTTCGTTTTGAAATCCACCAAATATTTAATGGTTGTCTTGAGTACTGCTTGTGATTGTGCTATTTGCTTCCTCAACATGTCAACTTCATCTCTAAGTGCAGAAGCAGAATCTCTTTCTACCACTAGTTTAGCCTCTAGAGCATCAATAGTTGGCAATTCATAATGCACGATTGGGTCGGTGCCACTGTTGTGGGATGATGCAACGTCCATGGGGACCTTCCTCTTTGATCTTGGGCTAACCTGTTTTGCCATTAAAGTTCCGATTGGATTCAGAAAAGTTGAAGTTAGCAAAACATCTCAACTGGGAGTTATCACAGCAAACCAGTTAAAGAAACAAGGAATTAAAGAGTTTCAATTGGATGCTGAAAAGTAGTTATTAACATCATTGTAACCCGATGTTGCAGCAGCAAAGCAGTTAAACAAACAAGTAGATATTTAACTTAAGGCAAACAGGTAATTCTTAATAGTAAGATCAAACACATAGATAGGCACAGTCTACAATAGGATTAACAGGCTGTGGCATTATGTAATCAGTAGCAAACTAAATTAAGCCAAGCAACGTAATTGAACAATTCTGCAATAAGTGGCTAACTAAAATTCTGAGAAGCAGGTAACTGAACTTACGCTAGTTCTTTGTACAGGCACACTGCAACTTCCTTTTCACTTACAAGGTTGTACGGAAGAGTCCATGGCATCAATTGCTTGGATACGCAGTCCCAATACTTATTTCTTCCCACACTACATTGGTAAGTCGAATGGTTAATCTGGTAAGATGGTGCGTCCTTGATATGTTATATGAGGACATGTAGTCAGACTAGTTGTAGCCACACACATCACACTGTCTTTTAATGTATATTTCATGCGATTACTTTTGGCATATCAAGATCTAAGCAATCTACAATAGGATGAAAAGACTATCATCCTTCACATTATTGGCGAACTCAGTTCATAGAAACAAGAAATTCAACCATTCTGTGGGTAAATCGAAAGCGCCACTGGAATATTTTTCACTACCCAATCATACACGCAAAAAGGGGCGACGCCACCATAGGGGCTGGTATGGGCGGCCGCCTCAGGAGGCTAGAAAGTGTGCACCTAGTTTGAGTCATCCAGGTTGGCCCAGGCTAGTTTTGTTCATCCCAACGCACGAGCAGGCAATGTAAAAAATGAAGAAAAATGTTTCAATTTGGATGGGCCAATAACATAAGTGCAAGGCAGGCCCTATAGCAGGCTCGCGGCCCAAACGAGCGCCTCCCATATCGATCGATAGCAGGAAAAATCCTAATTCGTTTGCTCCAGCCTCCAGTCTGGTTCGCTCCTAACCTAGCCGCCGCTAGACAGACCGACATAGCACTTCCTCGCGCCCTCGTTGGAGGGCGGTCGCCGGGCTTCAAGCGAACGGAAGGACAAGAAGATGAAGATCCAACCCTGGGTGTAGCCTGCATGGGAGGTAGCGGCGGCAGCACGGGTGTCGGTGTCAAAATCGGCGGATCTCGGGTAGGGGGTCCCGAACTATGCGTCTAGGCGGATGGTAACAGGAGACAAGGGACACGATGTTTTACCCAGGTTCAGGCCCTCTTGATGGAGGTAAAACCCTACGTCCTACTTGATTAATATTGATGATGTGTGTTACAAGAGTAGATCTACCACGAGATCAAGGAGGCTAAACCCTAGAAGCTAGCCTATGGTATGATTGTTGTTCGTCCTACGGACTAAACCCATCCGGTTTATATAGACACCGAAGAGGGCTAGGGTTACACAGAGTCGGTTACAATGGTAGGAGATCTACATATCCGTATCGCCAAGCTCGCCTTCCACGCCAAGGAAAGTCCCATCCGGACACGGGACGAAGTCTTCAATCTTGTATCTTCATAGTCTTGGAGTCCGGCCGATGATGATAGTTCGGCTATCCGGACACCCCCTAGTCCAGGACTCCCTCAGTAGCCCCTGAACCAGGCTTCAATGACGACGAGTCCGGCGCGCATATTGTCTTCGGCATTGCAAGGTGGGTTCCTCCTCCGAATAATTTATAGAAGATTGTCAACACCAGGATAGTGTCCGGCTCTGCAAAATAAATTCCATGTACCACCGTAGAGAGAATAATATTCACACAAGTTCAACATGCTGACGTATTTGGTGGCGTGACGTCACACCACTACCAAGCCTTTACTCGAATTGTTTTTATTGTACCACCTCAGCGCGTTTAGCGAAGCGGTTTCCTTGGCACGTCTTGTTGAAGCAGAGATCGTGTTCCCCTTATTCCAGGATTCCCATCAATACGGACGTGGGTAACCCAACCGCGCCATTGATTGCGGTGCTTGGGAGATAAGCAAGTTTTATCAGGCCGGTGGGGACACATGTTTTTGTCCGCCCATATAAGGGGATAAAGATCCAACCCTTTTACCTGCGCCTTCTTCCTCCTTGGCTTATCCATCTCCGCGAACTCGAGCTCCAGCGCCCAAGTCCGCACATCTCACCTGAACCTTCTCCAACTATGTCCGGAGCGGGAGGCAAGTGGATGGCCTCCTCCATCACGGAGGGGCACATCCAGAAGCTGCGCAGCACCGGATATTTGTCCAGCAACATCGCGCACCGGCTCCCCAACGAGGGAGAGCTCATCCCCACCACCAGGCCCCATGAGAGGGTAGTATTTCTTCCCCATTTCCTCCGCGGACCTGGCTTCCCACTCCATCCCTTTGTCCGGGGGCTCATGTTCTACTACGGCCTGGATTTCCATGATCTGGCCCCGAATTTCATCCTCAACATCTCGGCATTCATCGTCGTGTGTGAGGCCTTCCTCTGCATCCAGCCCCACTTCGGCTTGTGGCTCAAGACCTTCAGTATCAAGCCGAAGGTTGTGAAGGGCAGTCAAGCGGAGTGCGGAGGCGCCATGGTGGGCAGGATGTCCCACGTTACTTGGCTTGAGGGCACTTTCGTGGAAACCATTAAGGGGTGGCAATCAGGGTGGTTCTACATCACCGAGCCGCGTGACCCTGAATGGGTAGCGGCCCCCGAATTCAGATCTGGCATCCCCACACGGCTCACCTCCTGGAAAGAGAGTGGCCAGACATGGGGTGATTCGGAGGAGCTGACCGGACTCCAAGCCTGCATCCAAAAGCTAGTGGACAAGAAGCTCAAGCTTGTCAACGTAGTCCAGGTCATGCTCATCCGCCGGATTCTCCCGTGCCAACGACGGAGCTTCAATATGTGGGAGTTCGATCCGGCACAACACGAGACTTTGAGCGGGCTCTTCGACACTACATACGAAGATGTCTGGAGGGTGCTGTTTAAGGGTGCCGAGGCCCCCGCATCCGCTACCGAAGATCACGGATTCAGCTCGCAGCGTCCAGCTGACGAGGTAAGCGATTTTGCCCTTTACGGGACGCTTGTTTTCCATAGTTTGACTCTATGCGGGATCTAAACTCCCTCTCCTTTGACAGGACTGGCTGGAGAAGGCCGAACAGACTATCTGCCCGGCCCCATTACCAGAGGACCCAGCGGACGCCCGCTTAACGGGGCTGCTGGCTCCGGCACCCCACGTGGTGCCGGAGAAGAAGGCCAAGAAGAAGGCCACGGGCACTCGGAAGAGTTCCCGTTTTCAGGTGTTATCGGATGATGACTCCGAGGCAGACTCCTCCCACAAAGGCGAGGAGGAGAAGAAGAAAGCCTCTCCCCCAGCGGGGGGAGGGAAGAAAAGGAAGGCCTCCCCAACGAGGGAGGCCGAAGGGTCCAAGAAGGGAAGGACTCTTTCCCCGGACTGCTCTGCCAATGCCGGCGACGACAACGAGGATTGGCCCCCAAGGGCCAAGCCCCTGGCGAGATCGTAAGTATCCGGACTCCCGAATAACTTCATGATTTTTCTTTTCGCCACATGGTGTCTTTCTAATGCCGCATACAACCCTGCAGTCCGCCCAAGGATGATCTTCCCGCTTCGTCGAGCGGGTCCTTGGGTGCGTCGGATATGGATTCCCTTCCGACCTCCTCCACCCCCCGTGATGCGGACGATGCCGAGGTGGGATCCCGGGAAGGGACCTACTAGGAGGAGGAGGTCCCGGAGGTGTCGCAGAACAACCTCCTGGACTTTGCACCGGACTCAACCCCGGAACCCATAGTGGCTCCGGAGTCCGGCGGATGGCCCCTTCATAAGAAGGGCAAGACCGTGACGCCGGCAGCCTCCGTCCAACCGGAGGCGCCGTATAACTAGCTAGAGGCGCTCAATGGTGCCTCCATCGAAGAGGAACACCGCACTGTTATGAGTGCGGTGATTCAGAAGGTTCAGCTCGCCAAGAGCGGGCTGACCAAAGCCTGCAGCAGCCTTCTAATAGGCTTTGAGGTAAGAATTTCGATATATGTAAAATAGTACCGCATAGACAGTAGCCCCAGATGCTCGGTTCGGTGTTCGGAAAGAAAAGCCGGACTGAGGATCTAAAAAGATATACGCAAGAGTCATAAAAAATATGTCAATATGGTATTGCAGGCTGTGCTGCTGACCTCTGCCGCACTGACTGTGGAGGTCAATACTTTGAAGCAAAGCCTCGAGCGGTCCGAGAATGAGCTCGGTCGTGCCAAGAAGCAGCTCGAGGACAATGAAGGTGAGTAACACCTTATTAAAATTGTACCTTACAGAAAAGGATTTTGGTTGCAAGAAGAATGACAAGGATAACATGGGTATTGCAGGGGCCACAAGCGAGGTGGCGACCCTGAAGGAGGCGGTGTCCGCGGTCGAACGTAATGCGGCCATGGAACGCACCGAGCGGAGAGGCAGGAGGCGCGGGTGGAGGAGGTACGGCAAGAGCTCCAGGCTCTCGTGGAAAAACACGAGAGTTTGGAGCGTGACTCGAAGACTCGAGAGTCCGAGCTTGCAACGGCTCTTGAGAGTGCCAAAGCCGCTAAGGGAGAAGCTTATAAGGCCCTCCAGGAAGTCGAGGCGTTGAAGAAAATAGCGGCGGGTAAGGCATTTTTCATGCAAAGTAAGCATGTGAGTGTGAATTACCTATCACTTACCCGAATTCGGAGCTCTCCGGGAGCGTTCACAGATCTGCCCTGCAGTGTGTCCGATTCTGCCGCTTTCTACAGGGCCGAGGAGGGGAGCTCGATGGAGAAGGTCTTCTAGTCTCAGTATGCTGAGGCCGGACATCCGGTGCCCCTTAGCGACCAGCTGAAGTAGCTGGTCAAGCTCCACAAGGTGGCCGAACAGGCCATGAAGGGCCTCATAGTTCGGCTATGGCCTAAGGAGGCCAATTCTGGGAGCTACTTCGGCCTGGTGCGGTGGCTGGTGGATGCGTGTCCATGGGTTGAAGTCATCAAGCACTCCGCCTATATTGAAGGTGCCCGTCGGGCCCTTGCCCGCGCAAAGGTGCACTAGGGCAAGATGGATGCTCAGAAGCTTGTGACGGACGCGCCACCGCAGGGCAAGGAGCATCGCACGCCCGAGATGTATTATAAGAGTGTCCTGAAGGGTGCCCGCATTATTGCGGGTGAGTGCTCCAAAGATGTAATATTTGAGTAGACTCACATTTTGTTATCATGTGCGCTGAAAACTTAGTTCATATGCGCTAAGAAACGCTTGTTAATTTAAAATATTACCTTATGTGCGGCTGTTTATCAAATCTGAGAGATGGCAAGTCGTCGACTTCAGCCCCCATGCCACGAGTGCTGGGGTGTTCGGGATAAATTTGAGCACTCTTGTTCCCATTTTTGGGTCCATCTAGGGAGGCGCTCAACACACCGAACAAGGCAACCGGACTTATAATGCTTGAAGACTCTCACTTAGCCATAGAATTCTATAATTTTAAATTTCAGTGAAGCCCCTAGTATTCGAAAGGCCGAATTTGGGGCGCTATCCACGCCTGGGCCGGACAAAGCCGGCTCCTCGCTCTAAGCGGCATAAGTCTTTAGGGACTCGCAAAAAACCTCTCGAATAGCGACCAGCTCTCGCCTCATCATGACGGTCAGTTTTAGCTTTCTCCACTGAGGCGCTCGCCCAACTCAACTGGGGCGCAATCGCAGTGGTTCTCCCAGTGCTACCTTAGCCGATACAACGGAACGTAAGGTACCAAAACATGGGAGCCGGGCAAACCCAACTATTGACCCAAGACATGATTCAGAGCCGATGCATATAAATGCTATAAGTTCGGGGTGCCACACTTGTGAAAGTGTTCGGACTTATCACACCATGATGCGGGAAACATAAGCCCCTGGTGTATTTAGCCGTACTAAAATGTACGGATGCAACATGTCATAAATGAACATATGTATAAGAAAGAAATGCAATTGGAAGCAAAAAGGTGCTGCATTACTTATTCAAGAAAAACTGTTGTGAATGTAGAATGATACAAATGGTGCGATAAGCAAGGGATGGGACTATTAAACATGTCCCCCTCTAGGGGTAGGCTGCGGAATGGTGTATAAAAAGATTTAATGCTCATAATGGAGACCACCTGGATATTCGTTGTAGCCTTTCTCCTTCCCTAGCTGTTGCATTGTGAGTTTGGCAGGTCTGCTGCCGGACAAGGCCTCTGACGAACGGAGTCCTGTGGGTAAAAATAAAAAGGAAAAAGAAAAAAAGAACGACACACTTGAGAGCCCCTGGTGTGGTTGAGCCACATTCTGGGCCTATCGTGGTCGTGCCCCTCTCCCCATGCCCATGGTATCTCCAAAGCGTAATGGTGTACGCGAGGGACCTGTCTTGACGTTTTGCAGGGGCTGGGGTTGGGGCCGCACTGCTACGCGTGCTCGGAACGTGCCAGGTGATCTTGTTGTAGGTTACTCCGGGCGCGTTTAGCCGTGTCCGGTCGCTTAACGGCCGGACTCGAGAATTGCCTTAAGAGGCTGCACTGTACTTCTGCCGCGAGAGCCGCTGTATGTTCCTCCGTTCGGAGAGAGCGTTCAGTGTTTCCGTTGACCGTGATGACTCCTCGAGGGCCTGGCATCTTGAGCTTGAGGTATGCGTAGTGCGGCACCGCTTTGAACTTTGCAAACGCGGTACGTCCGAGTAGAGCATGATAGCCGTTGCGGAACGGAACTATGTCGAAGATTAACTCCTCGCTTCGGAAGTTATCCGGGGATCCGAAGACCACTTCCAGTGTAACTGAGCCTGTACAATTGGCTTCTACACCTGGTATGACACCTTTAAAGGTCGTCTTGGTAGGTTAAATCCTTGAGGGGTCTATGCCCATTTTGTGCACTGTATCCTGATAAAGCAGATTCAGGCTGCTGCCGCCGTCCATCAGGACTCTGATGAGGTGAAATCCATCGACGATTGGGTCTAAAACCAATGCGGCGAATCCGCCGTGGCGGATGCTGGTGGGGTGGTCCCTTCGGTCAAAAGTGATCGGGCAGGAGGACCATGGATTGAACTTCGGGGCAACTGGCTCCATCGCGTATACATCCCTGAGTGCATGCTTCCGCTCCCTTTTGGGTATGTGTGTTGCGTATATCATGTTCACCGTCCGCACCTGTGGGGGGAAACCCTTCTGTCCTCTATTGTTCGGCGGTCGGGTCTCTTCCTCGTCATCGCTATGCAGCCCCTTGTCATTGTTTTCGGCAATTAACTTGCCTGCCTGCTTGAATACCCAATAGTCCCTGTTGGTGTGGTTGGCTGGCTTTTCGGGGGTGCCGTGTATCTGGCACGAGCGGTCGAGTATTCGGTCCAAATTGGACGGACTCGGAGTAGTTCTTTTGAATGGCTTTTTCCGCTAACCGGGTTAGAGCCTCTGAATCCGGCATTGACTGCCGTATCTTCACTATTATCGCCGTTAATGCGGCGTTTGTTTTTGTTGCGACACGACCTGCCATTACGGTCCTTGATATCCGGACTGCCAGAATTTTTGCTGAGGTTGTTGCTGCGTGCTAGCCAGCTGTCCTCACCCGCGCAGAAGCGGGTCATGAGTGATGTGAGGGCTGCCATGGATTTCGGCTTTTCCTGTCCCAGGTGCTGGGCAAGCCACTCGTCGCGGATGTTATGTTTGAAGGCCGCGAGGGCCTCCGCATTCGGACAGTCGAATATTTGGTTTTTCTTGGTTAAGAATCGTGTCCAGAATTGTCTGGCTGATTCGTCTGGCTGCTGAATTATATGGCTTAGGTCGTCAGCATCTGGTGGTCGCACATACATGCCTTGGAAGTTATCGAGGAATGCGGCTTCCAGGTCTTCCCAACTCCCAATTGACTCTGCTGGCAAGCTGTTAAGCCAATGCCGGGCTGGTCCTTTAAGCTTGAGTGGGAGATATTTGATGGCGTGAAGATCATCACCGCGGGCCATGTGGATGTGAAGGAGATAGTCTTCGATCCAAACCGCGGGGTCTGTTGTGCCATCGTAAGATTCAATATTCACGGGTTTAAACCCTTCGGGGATTTGATGATCCATTACTTCATCTGTGAAGCATAGTGGGTGTGCGACGCCTCTGTACTGGGCGATATCACGATGGAGCTCAAAAGAGCTTTGTCTATTTTGTTCGGCCCGGCCGGACTTACTGTGTCCGGCACGACGGTTGTCGTCACGTATCATGGGGCGCCCACGCGATCCATAGATCGATCTTGATTGTCTTGCCTTATCCTCCAATATATCTCGCAAGTCCGGAGCGTTCCCCTGTGGCCTTGTGCTTTTCGAGCGATGCCGGGGTACGGTTCTAGTGAAGGGCCTAGAGGCCTCTCTGTCGCGACCATGGGGTGGTCAGTCAGCCGTATTGTCTGCTGGTGATGCAGGTTCATATGCCTCCTCCTCTAATCGGGGGAGCAGCTTGTGTTTAGGGTGGCTTTTGGAGGGGCGTTCGAGCTCATGCTCTTCGGCCGCGAGGACTTCAGTCCATCTGTCGGCTAGCAGATCTTGATCAGCTCTAAGCTGTTGCTGCTTTTTCTTGAGGCTGTTTGCCATGGCCATAAGCCTGCGTTTAAAACGCTCTTGTTCGACGAGATCCTCAGGCACGACGAATTCGTCGTCGTCGAGGCTTGCCTCGTCTCCGGAGGGAGGCATATAATCCTCTACCTCTTCTTCTTCCACTCTCTCATGAGGGCTGGTGTCTCCGTCCTCCTATGTTGAATCTTGCTGGAGTGGGTTGTCTTCGGCACTGTCTGGGGTGTTATTATCTCCGGTGCCGGAATCTTCATTCTTGCTGTGGCGGGATTTAGAGCGGCGCCGCTGACGCCGACGCTTGGGCTGTTTCTTGGAGGGGTCTTCCTCCGCTGTTTCTTCGCCATTCCCATCCTTTGGGATATCCACCATGTATATGTCATATGATGAGGTGGTTGTCCAGTGCCCGGTAGGCGCTGGTTCTTGGTCGTCTCTGACATCGTCGTCCATACCGTCGATGTCTTCGGAGTCGTAGTCTAGCATGTCGGTTAGATCGTCGACAGTGGCTACTAAGTGGGTGGTGGGTGGGCTTTGAATTTCTTCATTGTCCGCATCCCAACCGTCCTGACCGCAGTCTGGCCAGGGCTCTCCTGATAAAGAGAGATACTTTAGCGAACTCAAGATGTCGCCGAAAGGTGAGTGTTGAAAGATGTCCGCAGCGGTGAATTCCATGATCGGCGCCCAACCGGATTCGATTGGAGGGGGGGGCGGGAGGCTCGGAGTCCGGCGAGGAGTCCGGCACCTCGGAGTCATGGGCTTCATGAGGGACAAGATCAGTGTTCGGCTCTACCGCCGTAGAGGTTGCAGCCCCCAAGGAGGTGTCTAGCCATCCGTCCTCGATCTGCGTAGCCGGCTCCGAATTGAAGATCGGAGCGGACTCGAGTGCGGCCTCCAGGATACTCTCTGGCTGCAGAGCTAAATCATGCTCGTCGTGACAGTGCGGCACGCTCGGCTGTGGCTCGAATCCATCGAGGATCAAGTTCCCGCGGATGTCAGCCGTGAAGTTCAAACTTCCAAATCTGACCTGACGGCCAGGGGCGTAGCTCTCGATCTGCTCCAGATGGCCAAGCGAATTGGCCCGCAGTGCAAAGCCGCCGAATACGAAGATCTGTCCGGGGAGGAAGGTCTCACCCTGGACTGCGTCGTTGTTGACGATCGAAGAAGCCATCGATCCTATTGGTGACGACACAGAGGAACTCTCAATGAAAGCACCAATGTCGGTGTCAAAACCGGCGGATCTCGGGTAGGGGGTCCCGAACTGTGCGTCTAGGCGGATGGTAACAGGAGACAAGGGACATGATGTTTTACCCAGGTTCGGGCCCTCTTGATGGAGGTAAAACCCTACGTCCTGCTTGATTAATATTGATGATGTGTGTTACAAGAGTAGATCTACCACGAGATCAAGGAGGCTAAACCCTAGAAGCTAGCCAATGGTATGATTGTTGTTCGTCCTACGGACTAAACCCATCCGGTTTATATAGACACCGGAGAGGGCTAGGGTTACACAGAGTCGGTTACAATGGTAGGAGATCTACATATCTGTATCGCCAAACTTGCCTTCCACGCCAAGGAAAGTCCCATCCGGACACGGGACGAAGTCTTCAATCTTGTATCTTCATAGTCTTGGAGTCCGGCGGATGATGATAGTTCGGCTATCGAACACCCCCTAGTCCAGGACTCCCTCAACGGGCATGGCATCGAGCTTGCACAAACGGACAGTTGCAGCTTGCAAGAGTAGCATACATAATGAGCAGGTACATCACATCCCTGATTATATCTAATTCAACTCTTCAATTTCTGGCCAATAGTTAAACCTGATGGTGTTGTAAAACTGCTTGTATGTAGGGAATCTATGAGAAAATGAAACCAATTTCTACTTATTTTATAACTCCCCAATCAATACTGAACCGATTGAATCTGATGTATCTAATCAAGTTTCCGATGCAAACATACAAGCTCATGTTATTGTTGAGCCTGAAGTGTCTAATGAACAGACTGCTAATGAAGGATTTGATGCAAACATTTTACATGCTCCTGGTGATGAACATATAGTGTCTAATGAGGGATCTAATGCAAGCACTTTGCAAGCTCATTGAAGGATTTAGTGTCTAATGATGATGTGCTATGTTGAGAGAGATCGAGATTTGCAGGCATTGATGACAAGAAAATTATAGTGCATTTTCATAGCTCGAGGAAACGTGGAGGCCATCTACCAGAAAGTCCCTGTATCATGACAACATAGTATAAATACTTTTCTAATCTGTTGTTTGAAACTATTGGCATACTTGTGCAGGATAGATATATTGATATGCAGTTTGCACACTGGTTATAGGTGCAATTATACTTTGATATTTTCAGCCAAAGAACGAATAATTCAAGCAGGTACAAACCATGTTTGTAGTCCTTGTACACCATGTTGCATTTTGTGTTTTTTGGTGCTTGCATCATTTAGTGTTTATAATCTGAACTACATTGGATCATTAGCTGGTTTTCAAAGTGCATGTAGCTTCACATTTCTCAAGTTATGTTCATTTCTGGAGTGCAAGTGCCTTCATATTTTTTAAGTTAAATGTTCGCCCCTGGTAACTTGAATTTGTGGATCCGCCACTGCACACAAATCATACACGAATGACAGTACAAATTAAATGAAATGCAGGGACTTACGCTAGCTTGTTGTACAGGCTCACTGCAGCTCTGCGTGCGCTTGGGATGTTCCATGTACAAGTACATGTTACCACTTGCTTGGATGTGCAGGGCTTGTGCTCCTTGCATCCCCCTCTGCATTTTTGACACGGCGAATGGTTGATCAAATAAGAGGAATCAACCTTGATGTTGTACCGGAGGACAGATACTTACAAGGTTATACGGGTGTGCAGGATGTGTACCAGATCCCGTAGCACCGTCATGCTTCGCTAAAAAATGGATTTGCTTGTTTCAGATGATATCTCCAGAAGAAATAAGAGTTAAAGTCAGAGTTCCATAGGCGTGTTAGCTAAGAGCGCGGTGAAAGGATATCCAAACATCGTCAGAACAATGCACAAGGGAGTGATGTGTGGATACCTATTTCGGGCCGGCATTTGGGCATGCTCGCTTAGCTAGAGTGCGGGTCACTTCAGAGCTGTTGAGGGGTGATGCGCTAGCGTTGGCTGGCCGTGCATGGATGCAGATCTTGAGTGGCAGCGGAGCACTATGATGCGGTGGACGAGACCGTTGGTGAAGCCCCAACGGCCTTGGGGGGTGGAGGTGCGACGATGTGCTCGATGAAGTAGCCCCGGTGAGCTGGGAGACGGCGTCGATGAAGCACACCTGATGTGGTGGAACTCGTTGTCTGTGAGGCACGTCGGTTGCAGCGGCCGACATTGTCGGTGGACCACCCGGTGTGGTGGACGAGGGCGTAGATGAGGTAGCTCCGGTGCGGTGGTGAAGTGCGACCGTCGTCTTCGTCGTTGTCGTCCGGCACAGAGGTGGGGAAAGAGACGGGACGAGGGGCGATTCAAACTTTGCTTGGGTTGGCGGCGAATTAGGGATTTGAGCAATCTAGGCGCTGAAGCGGACGGTGGAGAAGAGAGATTTTGCAGGGCTGGAATTGGGGCCGCCAGATATTTCAATCCGAAACGTGGAAGCAAAAACTTATTTTGTCGCCATCCTTTTTTTGGGGGGAGTGGGGGGAGGGAGTGGGGGAGGGAGGGACGAGGGAGGGGGTGGGTGGCTGGGTGCTACGCGTCCGTCTGACATGCGACCACCCCGACAGGACTATGCTTTGGTGCCTTATAAGGCACCTGCCTTTGGTCCATGACATGTGGGCCCAACAGGTGGCTGGCCCACATGTAAGTGACCCAAAGGCACGCGCCTTTAAGGCACCGAAGCAGCGTCCACCCCGACACGACCCTGGTCTGCCTCGTGCGCCTACATTTGAGAATGCAAACGAATCTTCTTTCATTTGCAAACGAATCTGTATGTATTACCATGCCCGTGTTTTCCTTGCAATAATTAGTCATTCGAAACGAGATACTCCCTCCGTTCACTTTTGTAAGTCATTTTAGACAACTTAAGATGAACTGTTTTGCACATTGTCTGAAATGTCTTCAAGGTCTTATAAAAGTGAACAGAGGGAGTACTATAAATTAATTAATGAGGAGTTATTTGAAAAAAAAATCGAAACGGTATCCACGCTAACGTGGACTAGAGTGTGTGTCACATAATTACTTATTTGAATTAGAGTGTGTGTCATGTAGCGATCTCCAATTCTAACGTGGAGTTTGCATTTCAATGTATCCACGCTACTTTTTTAATGCAAATTCATATGTATATGATGAACACCATGGTAATGAGAAAACTTTTGGATGGATTCAAACATATGACCTACAAAAAAGCACAACAAATTGAGTCAATGTCAACTTTTCGAAACTTAGTATGGCACGAATTCGAAATAATTACCCGTATGCATGGTCCTCAGTTCAAATCTTACAATGTACACTGAATTGAAACATCGATATTAAGTCTCATGCTATGTACATTCAAATGTTGTTTTCAGCCCCCCCTGCACACACGCTACATACTTCCTGTATCAGTCAATCTTCCTCTCCTAACCACCTTAGGAAGCTATCAGTTTCCAACACACGTTCATTCTTTCTCTCCATGTTTCGATCTCTAAGTCTCTCAACTACACAAGCCCTTTTTCCACTCTGTTACCAAATGTATTTACGTCACACACCCGCCATTGCACCCCATGCCGAGCACTCTCTCTCTCCCCCTCTCCCTCTCACCCTCTCGCGCTAAATACATGCATTGCCTATCTAGCCCTCCCAACCTCTTGTGCGCACGCACGCATGTTGTATATCTAGGTCACTCCCCCTAGATTGTCTCACTCTTTCTTTCGCACGGCGGGACACACTCTCTCAATCTCGCTCTCTTTATTTGAGTCTCATTTAACCTCGTTTTCTTTCACACACAAATGATATATCTCCCTGTTCGGGCCTCGATCGACACACTCTATACTCTCTCACGCAGATTGTCTATCTAGGTCAGTCCATTCAAGCCGCCGCCACTCTTTCGACCTCATGGCGGGCCACGCTCACTCAATCTCTCTCTCTCTCTCTCTCTCTGTATGTCTCGATTGACCTCGCTCTTTCTCGGACAAAAACGATATATCACCATGTTTGAGCCCAATTCGACTTATTCACATTGTATACTCTCTCACGCACATTGTCTATCTAGGTCACTCTCTCCAACCCGTCTCACTCTTTCAATCGCACGACGACCCTATGTGATCGATTGACGTTGCTTCCTCCCATGCAGAAAATATATCTACACGCCTGTGACTGGATCATCTCTCAAGCTCTATCTTACAGCCCTCACCCTTGCCAAAAGCTCAATCGGACAATATCTCTCCAGAGTTTGAGAGATATATATGTGTTCAATGAATGTCGGACCACACTCACTTTGTCTCTCTATCTATATGTCTCTCGATTGACCTCGCTTTCTCACACCGTATCTTCCATGCATTGAAGCTACTACCTCTCCATCCCTCGCAAAGCAGGAGCTATTTACATTGCGAGGGGCACTCCAACCTTGGATTAATTTGTGTAGGCATTTATTCCGGTCGGTTTAGATTATATTTTTGTAGCATTCGGCCCACAACTGGTTTGTTCACATAATGTTTTTATATTACCATAATGTTTTTATATTACCACAGCCTATTTAATGGATAACATGTAATATTATTTTTAGTACTATTCGTCTTCACTCACTGGTGGGTTCCATGTGTGCTCTCTCTCTCTCCTCCCCTTCTGCGTTTAGACGCACGGGCAAACACGAAGAACTCATGGGCGATGTTGCCGTTGACCATATCTGGACGCGTTCACAAGTCACGGCACCAGTTTCACGTACTAGCAGCACTAGTCAGTGTGTACGTGCAATTTACATTAATTAGGAAGTATATTAAGTGCATGCGGATATTAAGTACTAGGATCTTATTTGCGTGTTATTATGTGATTAGCACTATTTTTGGCATGAAATTAACTGCACGCTAAACGTGTTGAGCGCTCGACATTGAAGCACTCTAGGTTGTTGGATGACAAGGAATACATGTGGCTTGATGACATTTTATATTTAATTTCATACGGCTCTAGTAGAACATTCAACCGTTCAAACCGTAGATTTCGTTCAGTCTCACTCCGACTTTAAATTATACAACGATTGATATAAAATAAACGGAAATGATAAATGTTCGGATTTTAAGCATGGCAATCCGCATGTTTTTCATGGCAAATTTAGATTACACGGCGGCAGCGGGGGCGTCTTGCGGAGGGAAGCAGCTCCTCTGCCGTGCTCTGTGTGTCGTCGGGCCACTGACCGACGGCAACGGTGGTGTCTTGCGCCGTTGTTGGCGTACTCCTGGACGTTGGCCTAGCTTCAAGGAAGGCCAAAACGCTCTCGACTTCGGAGCGAGTCAACTGGCGGGAGGAGGCGACTGGCGTTGGTGCAAGGAAGCGGTCGACGGCGGCCATCCATGCCGCTGAGGGGGGCACTGGCACCCGCGCAGGGACATGCGCTGTCAACGGCGCAACGGAGACATCCGTGTGCACGGGCACCAGCACAGGCGCGCACATCAGTGCACGCGCAGGCGCATGCGCTGGCACGTGCACAGGCGCGTGAAAGTTGGTGGGGACCTCGTGGAATCCCGTGGGATCAAGCTCGACGACAATGTGCGGCTCCCATCCCATCAATGCCACGGGAATAGGCGCTGGCGCAGTCGGGGCAACGGGAGTCGGAACGGGAACGGGGACAGGCGCGGCGTCTTCCCGCAAGGACAGTTCAAGCTCGTCCCAAAGCGCCTTATGTTCTTGAGGCTCCGGCTAGGTGTCTTCCTCAGGAAACTGGAACACTAAGGGCAGACCATCATGATGCAGCATGGCGTATGTTTAGGTCAGGCTTGTTGGAGGTAGACGACAGGAGAATCAGAGAGGAAGAGAGAAGATTGTAGCAATATCGGGTAGTGCCGGGTTGATTTTAAACTGCAACGCCGGTGACATTAAAAGTGGGAGCAGTTGGGACGAAGGTGGGCGGCAGAGCCTGGTCAAAGGGCTCGCCTCCCGGTGAGCCTGCACAGAGGTCTGCTCGCACGCCTCCCTATCAGCCGGCGCAGCGGTCTGCTCGCACGCCTCCCGTCGACTCATCACACACTTGCTCGGAGCCGCACCTGCCGATGAGAAGCGGGGACTCGTGGCGGCACGTAAATGCCCACGGTTTCAATAGTGAAAGCGTTCACCTTAACGTGACAGGTCTTTGTTCCAAAATACCTTGGCTCTTCATTTGTGCAACTTGTCATAAGCAGCTTGTCTCAAATTGAAGAAAAAACTTACGAAGTAAAATTTGTGCCATATCACATGAGCATGCTCAGTTTCAAGGATTTATGCTCACTTTTGGATTTTCTGAAATTTAAGATCCAGGATTCGAGACAATATCATAACCTACATCATGCAATAAATTTTCAAGTCGTACATCTGTCCTGTTGTATTTCTTAAGAAAGGATTTGGTCAAACATTTTGCTTAGTTAGACTTCAGACAAGTTATATATGCAGAGTAAAAGGATAATACCTCAGTACCAGTGCATTGCCTGATATATTAACTCAAGTACTAGGCACGAACAAACGGGCTCAATTCTGTGCTCATCCCGGTGTAGTAGTAGTAGTAGTAGTACTAGGCAATGCAGTTGACGGGTGACCTTAACAAGCGGCAACCGAGGGAATTAAACCGTGCTCGGCACGGTAGGTAAGATTGTCTAGTTACAAAAGCATCCCTCCGTTGTTCATCGGTAGTCATTATGGACCGGGGACATGAGGGGAATTTCCTAGGGCTGGAATTTTGGCCGCCAGATATTTCGACTTGAAACACTGAGGCTCGACTGGTTAGGATTGCCTAATGCGCGTACCACGCACGCCACCGAAGGACACGAGCCCAGTTTTTTTTATTTTTTTATTTTTTTAGGATCAACACGAGCCAAGGTCTGGCTGGTACGCCGTTGGATCCTACCATTCGAGAATACGAAAGGAACCTTTTAAATTGCCGAACGAATTTATGTGTATTACAATACCCGTATTTTCCTTGCAAATACTAATCTCAACGTGGTAATTGATTTATGACGAGTTGTTGAATTAGAGTGAGTTTGTGATATAGTGATCTCAACGTGGATTTCACATTTCATGGTATCCCTAGTAAGTTTTCCAATGCAAATTCAAATTTAAAAGATGAACAATATGGAGGTGAGAAAACTTTGTATGTATCAAGCATATGACCACACACACACAGAGAGAGAGACACACACGCACGAACACAACAACAATCCAATAAGTATAGTGCATCTATTTTTCCAAATCATGCATGTATGACACAAATTCAAAAATACTCCTTATATTCCTAAATATTAGTCTTTTAGAGAGTTCAACAAGTGACTACATACAGAGCAAAATGAGTGAATCTAGACTCTAAAATATGTCTATATACATCCGTATGTGCCAGTCCATTTGAAATCTCTAAAAAGACTAATATTTAGGAACGAAGGGAGTAAATTGTAAGACATGCATGGTCCTCAGTTCAATATTTAAAATGAACATGAAACTGAAACATGAATATTAAGTCTAGTACTACAGTACATGCAAATGTTTTGTTTAGGCGGAGCTATGATTGTCGGGGGTCAACCCCTCGACCTTAGATAAAATTGTGGAGCTCTGTTTAGGGTTGTTTAGATTATATTTGTCCCCACCCTCCCAACCAACGATTGGTTGTGCACCCCCCACCCCTCCTCCATGGGAGAATATCATGTGCCCCCATACCTTAGATGCTAGATGCCGATACGAGTTGCTTGGAGGTTGTAGATCTGAGATATAGCAGCTCACATGATGTGTCTTAATATTTTTTACAGGAAACCTTGATGAGTTTGAGAATTGCACACAATTTGTACAAAAACTACTCAAATGCCCTTGGATCCCATATCCAATGACCTCGAAGCTCGTATCACCGTAGCATCTAAGATGAAGGAGGACATCATATTCTCCTGTATGTAAGAATATCATGTGCTACCACACCTTAGATGCTTTGGTGATACAAGCTCTTCGGAGCCGTTGGATTTGTGACCCAACACCTCCTCGGTGGTTCGAATGTTTTTTTTGCAGAAAAGCCCCGAAAGAGTTCGGCCAGTACTTACAAGCACAAAGACTGCTCAGATGCCATTGGATCTCAGATCAAACGACCTCGAAGGTCGTATCATCGTAGCATCAAAGCTGCGATAGCACCTTATGTTTTCTCGCATGGGAGAATATGAGGTGCTCCTGCACCGTAGATTCTATGGTGATACGAGTTCACTGAGATCTAACGGCCCACAGTAGGAGGTTTGAATGTTTCTGCAATATACGACTGATAGAGTTTGGGAAATGCGCAGAAAGTACAAGTACTATGCATGTGTCATCTGATCACTGATCATACGACCTAGATGCTCATATCACCGTAGCGGGTAATTAAGCTACGGGGAGCACCTAATATGAGCAACTGGGAGCCGTTGGATCGAAGATGCAGCACCACACATGAGGCCTGAATGTTTTATTTGCAAAAAAACCTTTGGAGAGTTTGGAAATTGTGCATAATTACAAAGACTAGTCCCAAGCCATTGGATCTCACTGCCAACGGTGTAAAAACTCGTATCACCATAGTATCTAAGCTGCGAGGTGGATGTGATATTCTATGCCGCTGTCATTTTTGTTCGTAAACTTGCAAAATACGTGTAACTCGTGTCGTTAATTGTCTAACCGCGCAAAGTGTTTGTTCAAAATAAAACATCCTACACTGAAATATCGGAACAACACACGGGGGTCCCACTAGTCATTAATCAAATTTGGACCTAAAACTAACAAATCTGAAAGACGAGATTCAAACTGGCAACCTGGACTACAAAGCGTAAGTCGATAGCCTGAAACAACAACGGTTGCTGGCTTTGTCCCATAACTTGATTTTATACAGTATTACATTGAGTAGAGTAGAGGGAGTGCCTCGTCAACACGTGCATGTCTGTTGTCTCACTTACTGGTGGGTCCCAGTGTCGGTGTCAAAACCGGCAGATCTCGGGTAGGGGGTCCCGATCTATGCGTCTTAGGCTGATGGTAACAGGAAGCAAGGGACACAATGTTTACCCAGGTTCGGGCCCTTCTGATGGAGGTAAAACCCTACTTCCTGCTTGATTAATATTGAAGATATGAGTAGTACAAGAGTAGATCTACCACGAGATCATAGAGGCTAAACCCTAGAAGCTAGCCTATGATGGTATGATTGTAATTGTGATCGGCCTTCTAAGGACCATCCTCTCCGGTTTACATAGACACCGGAGAGGGCTAGTGTTTACATGGAGTCGGTTACAAGGAAGGAAATACAATATCCGGATCGCCAAGCTTGTCTTCCACGCAAAGGAGAGTCCCATCCGGACACGGGCTAAAGTCTTGAGTCTTGTATCTTCACGCTTCGATAGTCCGAACGATGCATATAGTCAGGCTGTCCGGATACCCCCTAATCCAGGACTCCCTCAGTAGCCCCTGAACCAGGCTTCAATGACGATGAGTCTGGCGCGCAGTCTTGTCTTCGGCATTGCAAGGCGGGTTCCTTCTCCGAATACTCCAAGGTTATTATCGAACACGTAGACCGTGTTCGGATTTGCAAAATGATCTTCACATACCACCGTAGAGAGAATGATACTTCAGCTGACAATTTTTAGACGACGTGATATGCCATTACAGCCAGGTCATTATTCGAACCGTTTTTCCACAACCAGCCACAGCGCGTATTGCGAGGCGGTTTCCTTGACACGTCTTGTCAAAGTAGAGATCATGTCCCCTTATCACGGGATTCTCATTAATACGGGTATGGGTAATCCCCCTATGCCATCAATCGTGGCGCTTGTGAAGTATGCGATTCTCAACAGGCTAGTGGGGAGGCACACCGCTTTCGTCGCCTCTATAAAGGGATAAGAGTTCCCCATTCTTACCCACACCTTCTTCCTCCTCTGCCCACTCTTGCCTCCTCGAGCTCCAACGCCCTAGTCCAAGTCTTCTCCGCACAGTTAAACATGTCCGGAGCAGGAGGTAAATGGCTGGCTTCCACCGTGAAGGAGAAGCACATCACGAATCTTCGGGTGGCCGGATACTTGGCCGTAGACATAGCACACCGGCTACCGGACGACGGGCAGGTCACTCCAACTCCGGGACCCCACGAGAGGGCCGTGTTTCTCGCCCACTTCATCTGTGGACTGGGGTTTCCACTCCACCCTTCATCCGCGGGCTCATGTTCTACTACGGGCTATATTTTCATGATCTAGCCCCGAATTTCGTCCTCAACATCTCGGCGTTCATCATCGTATGCGAGGCTTTCCTCCGCATCAAGCCTCATTTCGGCTTGTGGCTGCAAATCTTCTGCGTGAAGCCAAAGATAGTGAGCGGCCAGCAAGCGGAGTGCAGAGGAGCCATGGTGGGCAAGATGCCTAACGTCACCTGGCTTGACGACTCCTTTGCGGAAACCGTAAAAGGGTGGCAATCAGGGTGGTTCTACATCACCGAGCCGTGCAACGCCAACTGGGCGGCGGCCCCCGAGTTCCGATCCGAAACCCCCATGCGGCTCACCTCCTAGGAACAGAAGGGCCTGTCCTGGGGCAAACCTACCGAGCTAACCGGACTCATAAACTGCATTAAGGGCATGAAGGACAAGAACATCAAGCTTGTCAACATGATCCAGGTCATGTTCGTTCGCCGGATTCTGCCATGCCAAAGGCGGGCATTCAATCTGTGGGAGTTCGTCCCAGCCGAACACCAGACGCTCCAGAGGCTCTACGGCATGAAGCACAAAAACACGTGGAAGGCATTGTTCGAGCCTCCGAAGTACCTCCTCTCATATCCGAGGACCGTGGGCTCCATGTCGCGCGGCATCCTATTCAGGTGAGTACTAAGGCTGCCACCAGGTTCGGTTCTTCCCAATATATTCATGGGGAAGCCTTAAGTGATTGTGTATATTTGTTCAGGATTATGTGGAGACAGCGGAGCAGATTGAATGTCCGGCTCCGCTGCCAGAAAGCCCAGCTAATGATCTCCTGACGAAGATGCTAGTCTCGGTCCCCTATAAGGGGCCGGAGAAGAAGGCCGATAAGAAGGCCCCGGGGACCCGAAAGGGTCTCCGACGTAAGGTTACGCAAGCCTCATCCGAAGACGATGAGGCGCACTCCTCCCCCAAAGGGGAAGAAGAAGAAGAAGAGGAGGCCACCCCGTCCGGAAAGGACGAGGGGCCTGAGAGGGCGGACCAGGGGACCAGGAGAGGTCCCCGGCGCAAGGCCGTCATACCCTTGTCGTCTGATGACGACGAGGCAGATTCCTCCCGCGAAAGCAGGGGAAAACAAGAAGAAACTCCACCTCCCCGTACTGGGGGGGGGGACAAAAATAGGAAGGCCGCCCCGACGGGGGAGACTGGGACGTCCAAGAGGGGAAAGGTGTCCCTTCCGGACTACTCCACCACCGCCGCCGATAGCGAGGAAGGGTGGCTGCCCAGGAAGAAGCCCCTAGTGCGATCGTAAGTATCCGCACTCCATCGTAATTTTGCTTCATAGTTTTGTTATAATGCCGAACTTGTATGCAGTCCGGCCAAGGCCGATCCCGAAGCATCGTCTTCGGATGGATCTTTGAGCGATTCGGCGATGAACTCGCTCCTGACGGCCACTACTCCTCAGCCTGCAGACGACACGGAGGTGTTATCCCAAAGGCTCCTAGAGCGGGGGAGGTGGCTCTGGAGGTGCCCCAAGGCGGCCTTCGAGACGTCGGATACACGGGGTTCAAGATCCCCGCGGATCGTGTTGATGATAGCCGCGGTAAGCCGGACTCTCAGCCGAACACTGTTCCGGAGCCTTCAATGGTTCCGGACTCAGACGTGCAGCCCCTCGTTAGGGAGGGAGGGCCGTCTGTGTGGATGACTTCCATTGCGCCCGAGGCGCCGGATTGTCTGCTGGAAGCGCTTCGCGGCGCTTCCCTAGATGAAGAGCACCGTACTCTTATGAGTGCGGTGATTCAGAAGGTTTCGTCTGCCGAGAGCGGACTAATCGAAGCCTGCACCAGCCTCCTGACAGGCTTTGAGGTAAGTAATAAAAATGTATGAAATTACCACCCGATAGGTAGTAGCCCCTGATACTCTGTTTGGTGTTTGGAAGGAAAAACCAAACAGAGGGTCAATTATAATCCGCAGGAGCCTAACAGTAAGTTTGAATGTAAATAAGCAGGCTGTGCTGCTTGCCGCTGCAGTCCGTACGGCCGAAATTGCCGGACTGAAACAAGACCTCGAGCAGGCGCAAGGAGAGCTCGACCTCACGAGGAGGCAGCTCAAAGACAGCAAAGGTAAATGATTCCCCTCTCTTATATATTGAATGGCAAATGAAATTTGATTATGCTAACGACGAAGCGTCGTGATTTGGCAACAGAGGCCACCACCGAAGTGGCATCTCTCAAGAAAGCGCTGTCCGAGGCCGAACACAAGGCGGCCTTGGAGCGCAAGGAGCGCAAAAAGCAAGAAGCCTGAGTGGGCGAGGTACAAGAAGAGCTCTAGGAGATCGGCAAAAAGTTCGAGTCCGTGGAGCAGGAACTTAAGGCGAAAGAGGCCGAGCTTGCGAAGGCCCTTACAAGTATAAAAGCCGCCAAGGCCGAAGCCGAGAAGGCACAACAGGAGGTCCAGGAGGCCAAAAAGATAGCGGCGGGTAAGAAATTCTTTATGCAAAGCAAACATGTGGAGGAGGCGTTTCTTTTACTTACCCGAGTCCGGAGCTCTCCAGGGGCATTCGCAGATCTGCCACGCAGCGTATCAGACGCTGCGGAGTTCTACCGTGCTCAGGAGGGGTGCTCGACGGAGAAGTTGTTCTGGTCCCAGTATGCTGGGGCCGAACATCCAACGTCTCTGAGTGACCAACTGAAGCAGTTGGTTGAACTCCACAGGGCGGCCGAAGTGGCTATGAAGGATTTCATAGTCCGGATGTGGACTGGTGAGCCCCTGCCCACCAGCTACTTCGGCCTGATCGAGCGGATGGTGAATGCCTGTCTGCGACTGGAAGTCATCAAGCGATCCGTTTGCATTGAGGGTGCCCGCCGGGCCTTTGCCCGTGCGAAGGTGCATTGGGGCAAGCTGGATGCGGAGAAGCTGGTGAAGGACGGGTGGCCAGAGGGCAAGGCGCATCGCATTCTGGAGAAGTATTATGATGGCGTTATGAAGGGCGCTCGCCTCATGGCCGATGAATGTACCAAGGACATAATTTTAGAATGAATTCGCTTCTATCATGTTTGTATTTTAAAGACGAAGTTACTTGCGCTATGTAGCGCTTTTGTTATTTAAAATATTACCTTCTGTACGGCTGTTTATCAAATTCTGATAGTAGGCCAGTCGTCGGCTTCCGCCCCCGTGTAACTAGTACTGGGTGTTCGTGGAAAACCCGGACACTCTTTTTCCAAATGTTTGGTCCCTTAAGGAGGTGTCTAGCGCAGCGAACAAGGCAATTGGACTATGCGGCTTTATAACCTTCACTTAGCCATAGAAGTCTACAATTTTAAATTTCGGCCAAGCCCCTAGAATCCGGAAGACCGAATTTGGGCGCTATACACGCCTAGATAGGACGAAGCCAAATTATCGCCTAAAGCGGAAAAATCTGTAAGGATTTTAAGAGCTCTCGAACAGCGACCAGCTCTCGACACATCATGCCGGTCAGTTTTCGGCTTTCTCTACTGAGGTGCTCGTCCGGAAGAACCGCGACACAATCGCAGTAGTTCTCCCTGCGCTACCTTAGCCGATATAACGGAATGTAAGGCACCAAAACAAGGGAGCCGGGCTATCCCAACTGTAGACCCAAGACATGATTCGGAGCTGAGGCATATAATGCTATAAGTTCGAGGTGCCGCACTGTTCAAAGTGTTCGGACTTGTCCTGCCGTATTATGGGGCGCCATAAGAAGCCCCTGGCAAACTCAACGTACCAAAGTGTACAGATGCAATATCAAATGGACATTTGTAAGAAAAAATGCTCAAATAAGAATAATAAGCTGACGCTATATATGATCTCCCATTGATGAATGATACGTTTAAGCGTATATTTACAATGAATGCATTAAGCGGAGATAAATAGGATTATTTGACATACCCCATCCAGAGGCAGGCTACGTACAGATAGATAAAGCAGGTATAACGATCATAAATAGATTCCACCTGGGTATTCCCTTCTATGCGCAAAGCATGTTGCCTCCTTGGTTTTCTCTCCTATGTAAGTCCGACAATCCGGCTCTTCTGGAGAAGCTGCACTAAAGCAATGTCCTGAAAGGTAAAAGGAAAGGTTATGAAGGTATGAGGCGGTGATATCACGCTGTTTGACTGAGCCACTACTTCGCCTCCGCCTGTGCCCATGGTATTTTGAGTGCGTAATTGTGTACGCGCGGCACGAATGCTGCCTTGATGGGATTTGAGCGGAGGCCGGACTGCTAGTCGCGCTCTTGGCGTGCCTGTTGATCCTGTTGCGGGGTGCTCCGAACTCGCTTGACGGTGCTTGAAGTTGTTGTTGCCGGATTGGAGGTTTGCCGGAGGAGGCCGCATTGTACTTCTGCCGCGAGGGCTGCAGTGTGCTCTTCTGTACGGAGAGAGCGGTCCATGTTTCCGTTGACTATTATGACCCCGCGCGAGCCTGGCATCTTGATCTTGAGGTATGCATCGTGTGGTACCGCAATTAATCTAGCGAATGCGGTTCGTCTGAGCAGTGCGTGGTAACCACTGCGGAAAGGGACGATATCGAAGATTAACTCCTCGCTTCGGAAGTTATCCGGAGATCCGAAGACCACTTCCAATGGTATAGAGCCCATACACCGGGCCTCTACTCCAGGAATTACACCTTTAAAGGTGGTTTTGCTAGGCTTAATCCTTGAAGGGTCGATGCCCATTTTGCGCACTGTGTCCTGATAAAGCAGGTTCAGGCTGCTGCCTCCGTCCATAAGGACTCTTGTGAGGTGAAATCCATCTATGATTGGGTCTAGAACCACTGCGGCTGAGCCGCCGTGACGGATGCTAGTAGGATGATCCCTACGATCAAAGGTGATCGGACAAGCTGACCATGGGTTGAGTTTGGGGACGATTGGCTCCATCGCGTAGACGCCTCGTAGTGCTCGCTTTCATTCCCGCTTGGGGATGTGAGTGGCATAGATCATGTTGACCGTTTTCACCTGGGGGGGGATTTCTTCTGTCCCCCCATGTTCGGACGCCGGGGCTCTTCGTCATCGTCACTGTGTAGCCCCTTCTCCTTGTTTTCGGCGTTTATTTTGCCGGCCTGTTTAAATAACCAACAGTCTCTATTGGTGTGGTTGGCTAGCTTGTCCGGGGTGCCATGAATTTGGCACGGGCGCTCTAATATACGGTCTAGACTAGACGGTCCCTGATTGTTTCTTTTGAATGGCTTCTTCTACTGACCGGATTTGGATCCGCTGAATCCGGCATTGACTGTCGTGTCTTCGGTATTGTCGCCGTTGTTCCGCCGCTTGTGTCTTTTGCGCCGTAGCTTGCCATTATTGTCACGGACATCTGACGTGCCAGAATGTGGCGTAGTGCTGCTGCGAGCCAACCAGCTGTCCTCGCCCGCGCATAAGCGGGTCATTAGTGTCGTGAGAGCTGCCATGGACTTGGGTTTCTCCTGGCCAAGGTGTCTGGCGAGCCACTCGTCACAGATATTATGCTTGAAGGCCGCCAGGGCTTCAGCGTCCAGATAGTCGACTATTTGTTTCTTTTTAGTTAGGAACCGAGTCCAAAATTTCCTGGCTGATTCTCCGGGCTGTTGAGTAATGTGGCTCAAGTCATCGGCATTCGGAGGTCGCACATATGTGCCTTGGAAGTTGTCAAGAAATGCGTCTTCCAGGTCTTCCCAACTGCCAATGGAATTTGCAGGCAGGCTGTTTAGCCAGTGTTGGGCGTGTCCTTTGAGCTTAAGGGGAAGATAATTGATGGCATGTAGATCATCTCCGTGGGCCATGTGAATGTGGATAAGGAAATCTTCGATCCATACCGCGGGGTCTGTTGTGCCATCGTATGATTCGATGTTTACGGGTTTGAACCCTTCTGGGAATTCATGATCCATTACTTCATTGGTGAAGCAGAGGGGGTGTGCGGCGCCTCTGTGCCGGGTTATGTCGCGATGCAGTCCGGCTGCGTCTGACTGGTTATATTCGGCCTGGCCAGATTTGTTGTTGGTGTATCCGATATGACGGTCATCGTCCTATGTTGCGGCGCGCCTCCATGATCCGTAGATCGATCTTGGTTGTCCTACGACGTTATCTAGTTTATCGCGCAGGTCCTGAGTATTGCCCCGGTCCGTAGTAAACTGGCGCGGGGGTGCGGGCTGGTATTCGGGCTGATATGCCGTTTTATCCCGACCTCGAGGCGGCCGGTCAGCCGTGTGGCGCTCGAGTCCATATTCCTCGGCTGCCAGAACTTCTGTCCATCTATCTGTGAGCAGGTCTTGATCAGCTTGAAGCTGCTGCTGCTTCTTCTTCAGGCTTCTCGCAGTGGCAATAAGCCGGCGCTTGAAGCGCTCCTGCTCCGCGGGGTCCTCGGACACGCCGAACTCGTCGTCGCCGAGGCTAATATCATCTTCGGAGGAAGGCATGTAGTTGTCCTCCTCCGGATACCCGTCCCTCGCATGTTCGCCTGGGCTATCCTGCCCATCTTCCTGCTCGGCCTGCTCGAAGGCGGGCTGTTCGGGGTTTATTCATCATCGACACCGTCCGAATTGTTTTCGTCTCCGGTGTCGGTATTGTCTTGGCGGGGCTTGGAGCGGCGCTGGCGACGCCCATGCTTTGCTTTTTTCTTTGAGGGGTTATCCTCTGTTGCCTCATCGCCATTCGTTTCTTTCGGAGTGTCCACCATATATATATCATATGAAGAGGTGGATGTCCACCGCCCTTTTAGAGGTGGCTCCTGTACATCTCCAGCATCGTCGTCCATACCGTCGATGTCTTCAAAGTCGAAGTCAAGCACGTCGGTTAAATCATCGATTGTGGCAATGAAGTGGGTGCTGGGTGGGCAGCGAATTTCTTCGTCGCTTGCTTCCCACTCAAGCCGAACATAGTTCGGCCCAGAGCCTCCTGACAAAGAGAGAGACTTTAATGAGTTCAGCATGTCGCCGAAGGGCGAGTGCTGAAAGATGTCCGCAGTGGTAAACTCCATTACCGGAGCCCAACCTAGCTCCGCTGGCTCGAGAGTGTGCAGACCGGGACCAACAACCGGATACGAGTCCGGGGGCCCAGGGATACAGGCCTCCACAGAGATGCGACATGTGTTCGGCTCCACCGCCAATGAGCATGCGCTCTGCGGGGCGGGGTCTACCCCTCCGTCCTTGGGCAACGTCACCTGTTCCGGATTTAAATCCGGGGATGCTGCAGGGATGATGTCCCGAGCATTGTCCGACAGCAGGTCTAGGCCGTGCTCGTCGTGACTGTCCGGCGCTCCTGGCACAGGACCGAATCCATCGAAGATCAGGTCTTCGCGAATGTCCGCCGTGTAGTTTAGGTTTCCGAACCTGATCTGGTGGCCACGGGCATAGCTGTCGATCTGCTCCAGATGACCAAGCGAATTGGCCCGAAGTGCGAAGCCGCCGAACACGAAGATCTGTCCGGGGAGAAAAGTCTCGCCCTGGACAGTGTTGTTGGCGATTGAAGACGCCATCAAGCCTCAAAACGACGACATAGAGGAACTCTCAATGAAAGCACCAATGTCGGTGTCAAAACCGGCGGATCTCGGGTAGGGGGTCCCGATCTATGCGTCTTAGGCTGATGGTAACAGGAAGCAAGGGACACAATGTTTACCCAGGTTCAGGCCCTCTCGATGGAGGTAAAACCCTACTTCCTGCTTGATTAATATTGAAGATATGAGTAGTACAAGAGTAGATCTACCACGAGATCGTAGAGGCTAAACCCTAGAAGCTAGCCTATGATGGTATGATTGTAATCGTGATCAGCCTTCTAAGGACCATCCTCTCTGGTTTATATAGACACCGGAGAGGGCTAGGGTTTACATGGAGTCAGTTACAAGGAAGGAAATACAATATCCGGATCACCAAGCTTGTCTTCCATGCAAAGGAGAGCCCCATCCGGACACGGGCCAAAGTCTTGAGTCTTGTATCTTCACGCTTCGATAGTCCGGACGATGCATATAGTTCGGCTGTCCGGATACCCCCTAATCCCGGACTACCTCACCCGGGTCTGGATCCCAATCTCTCCTCTCTCCATCGTCTAACCTTTGCATGAGCACACACGAAGAGCGGCGCTAGCTTGCCGTGGTGTTATTACAACTAAAAAAAGCTTGGAAAATAGAAGAATCACCTAGAACAAGAGACGTTGTGGCTGGTCGAGACGGAGCTAACCACATCTATCCTCCGTGCCATGTTTGCATGATGAATTTGTGTGGCTAGTGGGGTGTTTTCGACCGACTGGCTGGGTCCCAAGGTCGAACCATAGGTACTAGAGTTACTGCCGACGTCTGATACAGTATATTTTTACACGCACATTTTTCCTCCCTGCCGAGACATGGCACACCCTACCGCACGGTTTCGGGGTCCTCCAGGGTGGTGCACGCATATATTCTTCCTGATGTGGGACACCCTACCACGCATTTTTTGGGTCCTCCTCGGTCGTAGCGCCGAAGCAAGTAAATGAGTCATCAAATCACGAAAGACCACCTTTCCCGCCGAGTACATTAGTGAAGCACGATGGCTAGCTAGTTGGGCTAGTTCGACCGATTAGCTAGGCTGCCGCCACATTTGTTTTTTCACCCCTTTTTTATCTACTTGCCGGCAGGTAAATTTAAATATTCACTGCGGCGTTGCTCTGGTGTTTGGGCGCGGCAGGATTTTTAATTTTTTGATTGACGGGAGCAGGCGCGGCAGGATTTTTAATGTTTTGATTGATGGGAGTAGGCGCGGCAGCAATTAGTCACGATGACTCCGCCTGTAAAACCCACTGCTCCCTGATGTGAGAAGTCGTCGATTGGTGTTTTACCGTGGTGAAAACCAAAAGATTCCCCGCTCCTCGGCTGGCTCCCTCCGCCTTCCCGTAGATTGCATTGCCTTTTAGCCGTTTCGCCCCCTTTGCTTCCTCTCCCCATTTCTTCTACTTGATGCCATGGCGGCGCGGCAGATCATGGAGTCCGAGGTGAGGCGCCTGACACAGGAGCTCCATGCCAAGGATGCGGAGCTCAGGGCCAAGGACGTGGAGCTCCGTGAGCTCAAGAAGGAGAGGAGTGCCATGCTCCTCCGTTATGTGCGGGAGTTCACGGAGCTTCAAAAGCGGCAGGCGTCCACCACAAAGATGCTCGAGGCATCGGCGGCATTGCTGCAGAAAGCAGGAGATATGATAGGCCGTCAGGGGAGCCGGCTGGAGTGTGAGCGGGCCGATTGTGACGAGGTCCAGGATCGCCTCAGCCACTTGGTGAACCAAGTTGCCACGCATGTGTTGCGGCTGCGCGATGCCTATCGTCGTGCCAGCGCAACGATGCCGACCGTCGGGCTAAACCCGTTCGACCACCCGGTCGATTTTAACGAGCTGCGGCTTCCTGACATGGTCTCCTTCTTCACCTATATCTCCGAGGAGCTGAGCCGTCTCCGCGTGATGGTGGGGGCTGAGCTGGACAAGTAGGGGTTGCGGGCTGCCGTCGTCGTTGCCGGGCGAATCCTTTTAGGGCTCCGTCACCGGAATCCATTCGTGCCATTGGATGTCGTCTTTGACGAGCTGGCTCTCGTCGACCGGGAGCGGTCTCTGCGGGCGGTTGCACCCTGCAACACCAACGTCGTGCGCCTCGAGAAGCAGAGGGACTTCGGTGGTGTTTAGGCGCCCTCTGCATGGGCATGTCCATGTCTCGGCGCAACATGACCGTTGGATCAAACTTAGACGGTGTAGATCAGTCACTATAGCACAAAGCGTGTGGGTGTGTTTGGTTGCATTCTCATCTCAATATAGTTGTTTCCTCTTTGTGTATTTTTGTTAACCTACTAGTGTGCACTCATGCACCCTTCATGCACTCTGTCAAACACCCAAAAGTGGGTCGAGAAGGGAACTTTTGCTCCCATCCCGTGCACCCTTCATACACCCTGCCTAGCACTATTCATGCTTCATATGGTTCATGTTTCGTGGAGTACTGTAGCACCGTACTCTCCGTGCGTTGTAGACCTAGTTCTGTTAACATTGATCTCACCGTTCATTCTCGATCGAACAGTCGAAAAAGCGGTACTATGTTACATATAGGAGTAGTTGACATGCGCACAACATCATTTGTTATCGTCATATCTTACTACACTAGCAACAAGATTGTGTAGTACTGGCGTATGAACCACTGCACATGCCTAGTAGTAGGAGCACTGTGTATGTTCAAGTGGTTGTCGTGTTTCGCACTCCTCCGTCGTAAGAGTGGAAACGCTTGCTGTAATCATTTTTCTTCAGAAAAACAGTGCACACGCTCTACCGTGTGGATCCTCCTCCGGCCATGCACTAAATTACTCACTTTCGCCGACGTGTGGGACAGCCAGCACCTGGGTCCACCAGCCATGCACTAAATTACTCCGTAGTAGAGTGACGGTAGACTACCTCGATCGAAGCGCTGCAGTAATGCCCAATGAGCCATCAAATCACAAAAACCCGTCCTTTCCAGCAGTATGTTGGACGGACGAAGCAACCATCATTTCACACTTCTCTCTCAGCTTCCTCTCTTGAAGAAAACCCCCACTCGCTTCGCTTCTCCCTCATCTTGTTCCTCCTTTCACTCTTCTCTCTCAGCTTCCTCTCTTGGATGGACGCTGGAGCACCAGCCGACGTGATGTCTATGGCTCTGGCCAAAACCGTCGAGGCTCCTGGTACGAAGAAGCACAAGCACCCCGCTGAGACTACCGCATACAAGCTCAAAGCCATCGCCCTGTCCAAGCCCCCCTCTCCGGGATCCCTCATTAAGCAAGTCCAGGTAATGTCTCTTGTTGACGATCTTTTTCTCGATCTTGATCGTGTTTTTTCATCTAACACGCAGTACTAGCACTGTTAGTACAACTTTCTGGGTGATCTTGCATGTGATTTTATTGTGCCAAATGATGGTTCTAAATTCCTCTTTTGACCAAAACATGTGAGAGGTTGACACTGATTTCTTATAGACTACTTTCAACTACTCCCTCTGTCCCAAATTTCTTGTCTTATAGTTGTCTAGATACGGATGTATCTAATACTAAAATGTGACCTGATACATCCGTATCTAAACAAATCTAAGACAAGAATTTTGGGACGGAGGGAGTACTTTATGAACATCAATGCTACCTTTGAAGAGGGTATATTTGCCTCAGTAACTTGTGTTATGGATATTGCAAGTAATCCCTCTGCTCTCATGCCTTTGAAGACATGTTCTAGTGTCTTTGTTCACTCATTTCTGTGTGTATATGTAGTCATATATGGAGTATAATATAGAAAATCATCTTATATTTCTAATCGAAGGTAGTAATAAAATATGGTTTCTGTTTGAATTAGAACGAGGTCCGCGGGGGAGATGAAGTTCTCAAAGTCATGCCGTGTGAACTGGAAGACCTGATGATGAGTTCTACTTCTAAACTATCCAGTTGCTGTGTCCTTGTTGCCACGTGTCCTGAACTAGTGTTTTCCTGTAGCTTTGTTGTCAGGCGTGTTCTCGAGGTTGTACTTGACCACAACAATTTCCTGGTTGTGCTTTCGATTACGAAGGGTGTGGTTCTTGTCAAGCTTCCCAACAAATATGATGCAGCCTGTCTTCATCATCATGTTTATGAGTGGAAAGACCACTCTGTTAGGTTCTCCAAGGTTGACAAGATGGTGATGGTGCATGTAGACATCTCTCATGAAGTCCATGGCCTAGTCAGTTATGCGGGGTTCATCCCGTAGGTCGGTGGCAAGAAATAGTCCTCAGAGTTTAATTAGTGCAACTTTGCTTGTCTATAGTAAGTACTATTCTTCAGTACTTGATTTGTGTTTGTGAACCCTGTATTGTTTATTAGTACTGCCGCTTTTGGTGTGTGGTCAGTCCTGGGAACGGTCTATGTTAATGTATGTCCACTCAATTCAGCATGTATATTTGGAAGTATCCAGATCATCTTTTTTGTGAGGATGCT
Source organism: Triticum aestivum (assembly GCF_018294505.1). NCBI lineage: Eukaryota > Viridiplantae > Streptophyta > Magnoliopsida > Poales > Poaceae > Triticum > Triticum aestivum. Next base: position 230,998,677 of record NC_057798.1, read on the forward strand.
TTATCAATTATGGTTACACTCCAAAATCTGTATGCATTGCAGGGTTTATCGCACCCACCAGGATTTCCAATCCCATGGATGTTCGGTCCATACGATTTGTCACGACCTTTGGACTATCCTGCTTATGGGAGTAGGCAGGGCCCCTGCATGCCACCCGTAGTTGGAGAGTCAATCTTCTGTTTAGTACTTCAACATAGTGATTTCCTGGTAAGGATTCATTCGTGTCACATCAAGTAAATCTTATTGATTTACTGTCTAAATCTTATTGATTTAGTGTCATGTTTTCTTTCTTTTCCTGCAATTTTACCATGCAGGTTTTGCCATGTGACATTCATCATAGTTTAAACCGTTTGGTTTGCTCTACGATGGCTATTTTTGCAGGTTTCAGTTCTTATGTCGTGTCAGTAATGAAGGCATTGTACATCGCTTATATTACTAGAAAAAATTGGATCAGTCTGTTGTCTGAGTCAAGCTGAATCCCTGTGATGAATTGCAGTTTGGTTTAACAAAAACACCACAATTAGTCCTTCTCGCGTTTAAAAGAAATGAAGAAAAAACTGGATCACGGTCACGGATCCTAGTCAAGTTAGAAAGGTGATCATAGCAGACCAGACACGATCGCCGCTGTCTCGCACATCGGTACCACCTTCAGCAATGGATCGAGCACCGGCAGTTGCTCTAGCACTGATAGCGGCAGCAGCTCAGTCTCATCCAGCTGAGGATTGGGCACCGACCGTGTCAGCGGATCAGTCTGATCTACCGGACGATCGGGCATCGACACCGGCACCTGCTCCGACACCGGCACCAGCTCTACAAGGAGCACCATCTCCGGCAGCAGCAGCGGCTACGGCACCTGCACCAACACTTGCACTTGCATCTGCTCCGGCTCGTGCAGTTGCTTCGGCAACAGACTGGGCTGCAGTTCACACTTCATATACCAAAGTCCTTACAAAAACCGACATGTCCACCTTCTTGGTAAGCATTGGCCGCCCAAGTGCTTCATTCTTTTTTCTTTCCATGTTGTTTCACATGATTCATTGTGTTGATCTAACTGTTTGGGTATGTCTTCTTGTTTGCAAATAGAAAATTCCTAGAGCAACGAGGGAGTCATTCAACAATCCGGGCGACCGCGGCCAAGTTTCTCTTACCATGCGCAGCCTTGGTGTGAATGAACCTGCTCAATATACCGTAAGTACAAAGGATGGTCGCATGATGATTGATGGTAAAGGATGGTCAAGGTTCAAATCTAAATCATATCTTGCGGTAGGGGATGATGTCAAAATCGAACTTCCACGGCAAGGAGAGCTGGTCCAAATCAACTTTGAAATTCTTCAGTAGCAGCACACAACTGCCAAACTAATCTATCCTCCGAGATATTTTGATGTAATAATCTGGCATGGTGAAACAAGTGTCCTGTGTGTATAAGTAGTACGACAGTATTATTTATCACATGGTATATCATTGATAGAATTGCAACCCTGATTGCTGGTTAGGAACTGTCGTTCGATTTCATTCCAAAAACTGTCGTGCTTTATTCAATTTTGTGTATTCGCCTTGTGACAACATCTAAAACCAGCGCCATACCGATCGCTTGCAATATGAAAAGCGTTGAGGTAGAACACATGGCCCCCCAAACATGCAGGGTGGGCCTGCGGCCCAAAGTCCAGAACCGTGAGCCTGTGTGAGTATTATATTCTCAGCTGAACCCCCAAAATGATCGTGTGTTGCACGTAACATCAAGATGCATTTGTATGTGTATTTTATCTTGTGAGAGAAAAGGATGAACGAGGGAAGGCCTTATTTGCAAATGTGGAGAGGTGTGTGGGTACCTTTTTGCAAAATTGCCATAGTTTCCTTCCTATCCATCAGATATAAATCGGACAGCCTACATTGCAGGATGGCAGGCACACCATCATCACCAACTCGTCTATACTATGTTAAAAAAACTCTGTTTTTTATAATTATATATGTTATATATATTCCCCTTGATTTTTCTTATGTATAAAGTTGTGATATAAAAGATTTGTATATTTCTTTACAGAGGGAGTATCTCTGTCAAAAAATATATTTATGTGTAACTAGTTACTCCTGTCTTTCTACTTCCTTTCACTGATATGTGGGGCAACCATCAACGGGGTCCACGTGCCATATGCACAAATTAGAGTGCACAACTGCACGGTAGACACACCCCGGTCGTAGCGCTGCAGTAATGCCCAATGAGCCATCAAATCACAAACCCCCCTTTCCAGCTTTAGCAGTAAGCTTGACGGACGAAGCGGCAACATTTCACTGGGCCTGAATCCCCTTCCCCCTCGTCTGCTTGTTCAGAGAAAAACCCCTCTTAGCGATTGCATAGGGTTTTCTCATGGAGAACCAGGTACGAATTCTTCATCCATCCCCGATAAATCCAAGTCCCTTGGTTGCAGGTAATCCTAGGATGGCAGCCGCCGCCGTTGATGCATTTTTCTTCCTAATGAATCTAATGTGTTTCATTTGCAGTGCCCAAAGTGTGAGTACCCTACGGGTTTCTGCGCCCTCGGCGAGACGCCACACTTGTTCTTTCTCATCCTAACACAAGATTTTGAAACGTACACAGTATGTTCCTAGAATCCTCTTTTCTATCCGGGAGGGTGGGTTTTTTTTAACATGCTGTCGACAAATTTGGGAATTTGGATTTCTATATTTGGATAAAAGGTACTACTAGTACGATGGTCAACACTGACGCGAAGGAGGAAGTTATTTCTAGATTTGGATAGGGAATACATTGTGTTCTCATACTATTTTTCCTGCAGTGTATTATTTGCTCTGCCAGAACACATGTACTCAAGATGATCGGCCTTGCCATAACTGAATACACTAGTTTAATGGTCACAATGAAGACAAGCCATGGATATAAGTTCCGAGTTGGGTTCATGAACCAAGAAGATCGCTGCTTTTTTTTATGGCCGAACTTGGATAAACTTTCTCAAGTGTTACGGACTGAAAGTTGGCGCACGAATGTTGATGGAAATAGCAGAACCTGGTCTCATCTTCACTGCGATCTTCCACCCCCACGTCGTTCCAATTGTTCATCCATGTTAGTTTTGTATCTGATTCTTGCTTGTTGCCTCGATTACTTCTTAGTCCACCTATTCTGTCTAACTAATCACAATTTAACTTTAGAAGTAGCAACGAATCTCTCACGAAGATGCTACTTCTAACTAATATTTTATTATAATTGGTGGCATGTGTAGGTTTTTTCAGAGTTAAGCAGGCTGCTCATTTGTTATTTTGTAATAACTCGGCTGTTACTGATGGCACTAAAGTTGACTGGGTCGACATCCACAAGTTCCTACACTTTATTGATCGTCTTGAGGTCCTTGTGGGGCGTTTCAATGGTGGAAGGCCACGTGGGACATGTGTGCCACTGCTACACTAGTTGAACAGGTCCAACTGTGTCGAGAAACTTATGGTACGAGATGTTTTCTGTTATATATGTTGTTCATAAACTATTGCTTATACACAGTTTTACAGCTGTGATCTTCTTGAAAGAGAAACTGCCCAGTTCTATTGTTCCTATACAGATGCGTGGCCATGGTCGGGTCAGACTTGCGCTTGGTCACAACATGATGTTTTTGTCGACCTACTCAATTCCCCTTGGAGGTGAAAAGATACTTATTCATGGGTGGTCTCAAATAATGAAGGCCCGTCCATCTTGGAGAATAGGACAGAAGATTATGTTCATGCTTTTCCATGGCTCTAAAGAGAATATCCTGTTTATTGACCACATTGCGAGATGAAGCCGCTTTCAGAAAATTGTGGATGTGCGGGGTGGTGCCTGGGCCTTGTCCTAGGGCTTGGCGGCCTCACCCTTGGTTAACTGTAGGCAAAGTAGCATTGTTCGAGGCGCGCTTTGTATGGTTGAACCTGTATAAGTACTCATACTGCTTTCAGCTTTGGTTGTTAAGTACCCCTGCTGGTTTCAGTTAAGGTTGTTAAGTACTCCTGCTGCTTTTACAGTCTGTTGTGTTTCTTTAGTCCTGTCTTCCTCCAGCCGCCAAAACCAAACCAGCACCAGTGGGGCCGCCTGCTTCCGCCTCCCACGGCTGGCTGTGCCTCAGCGCACGCATCACCGCCCCACCATCTCCTAAATCGTTAACGCTGACGTCCTCCACGCGCTTTGGTGCGCTCGCCGCGACGCCGCCCTCTTGCGTTGTCAACATGGTCAACAAACAACAGGAATCGGCAGAAGTACGTGGAGAGGGTGACAGTAGGGGCCCACCACGTCAGCGTATGGAAAAATAAAATGCTTCCTCCTAGTGTTTTCCTGACATCTGGGACCCACGACATTGTGAGCGTATATAGTCAATAGACAAGAGAATGACACAAGATCGGCTGACACCTAGGACGTAGCTACTCGAGCAGTATTTTTTTGTTATAGTTGAGACGGAGCAGGGTTTGAACTGGGTTGTGGCCCGTCTAGCCCAGACTTATATTTTATGTTCACCATGTGACCAGCCCAGCTATTTTTTCTTTATGAAAATGAGCCCAGTTTATTTTTTCTAAAGAATACCCAATCCAAGACTACTTATTTTTCTATGCCCTGATGGGCTCCAACTCTTTCATGACGCCTGCAAATCTTGAAAGTAATATGAAATGGGTTGTAAATATAAAAACAGATGACAAATTGGCAATTACTTTATAATTTCTGAATTTTTTCACATTTTCAGATTCCTATTTCACTGGGCATTAACCGAATTTAAATATATCTTCAAAGGACTTTAAATCTGGCTCGACATTTCGGTATTAAAACTAGTTTGGAACCCACAGAAATATGCGAAATTGGCCCTGGCCAACCAAAAAAACGACTGCAATAAATTGCACAAGAAGTTGCCATGAGCTATATATAAATTATTAAAAAAAGAGGGAGTGGTCTGACTTGTGGGCCTGTTTAGTTGACGTGTATGCAAGATTTTTTTAGTTATTATATACGTCAACCAACGATTCTAGCAGACGTAACCGTTGGATGTCAATCCAACGGCCGTCGTGTTTCTTCAATCACTGATCTTCTTGCTCCAGCCGCCAAAGCAGCGCCAGTGGGACCGCCTGCTCCTGCCTCCCATAGCCGGCTACGCTACCGCGCAGGCCTCAACTCCCCCTAGTACTCCCACCGCTGGCCAGGGCATCCCTCTACTCACCCACACCCCCTGTTATTCTGCGGCGACGGAAGCCTCACACCGCAGCCGAACCGGTGAACCCTCGTACTCCTCTCCGCGCGGGCTTCCACTGTCGTGTCTTCCCCGGCTCAACGTCGTCCCCTTCCTAGGCCTCCCCGTCGTGCACCGCCGTGGTGCTCTCTGCGCGGCGTGGTCAATGTCGTCAATGACCGACTTCCATCGGAAGAGTACTGTATGTGGAGAGGCTGACAGTTGGGTCCACGGCAGCCACAAGGAAGTGCCTCCTTATTACGCGGAAAATAATTATTCCTCCACCTGACAGCAGGGACCCACCGGACGGGCCACCAGTATTTCACGAAAAAAACATTTCCCCCTGACTATTGGGACCCACCGGACGGGCCACCATATTTCGCAAAAAAACGTTCCTCCCGCTGTCAGCTCAGACCTACCGGAAGTGCCTCCTTATTACGCACAAAAAATGAATACCCCCCACTAGCTGGGACCCACCTTGGTGGGAAGCTCACTTGTGGGTCTACTAAGTTGACCGGGACGGAGGCCTTTGTCAACTTTAGTCAATATATGAACGATTCTAGCTTCAGTGATCGTACGATGTCCATCCAATGGTCGTAGTGCTTCTTCAACCTCTGGTCTTCTTGCTCCAGCCGCCCAAAGCAGCACCGGTCGTGTCGCATGCTCCTGCCACCCCATGGCCGGCTGTGATGCCGCGGAGGCCTCACCGCCCCTACTACTCCCACCGCTGGCCAGGACATCCCTCTACTCACCCACACCCCCTGTTATTCTGCGGCAACGGCAGTCTCAGACCGCAGCCGAACGAGTGAACCCCCATACTCCTTTACGCGTGGGCATCCACTGCCGTGTCTTCCCTGGCTCCGCATCGTCCCCTTCCTAGCCTCGCCGTCGTCCACCGCCCTGGTGCTCTCGACGCGGCGTGGTCAACGTGGTCAAGGAACGACTTCCATCGGACGTGGACTATACATGGAGAGGCGGACAGCTGGGTCCACGGCTGCAGCAAGGAAGTGCCTACTTATTACGCGGAAAATAATGATTCCTCCACCTGACAGCAGGGACCCACCGGACAGACCACCGTATTTCACGAAAAAAAATTTCCCCCTAACTGCTGGGACCCACCAGCTACATCTTCGCACGCAAGGAACTGCGTCCGAAAAAACGATTCGCCCCCTGACTGTTGGGACCCACCAGCTACATCTTCGCACGCAAGGAATTGCCTGATAGTCGGGACCCACCTGGTCGAAGTGTATGTAGCGTTGTCATTCTGGTCGTGAACATGTACGTACATATATACTGGTCGATGTAGAGGCGCGCATGTGTCGTAGTAGAGGCGCGCACGTAGCATGTACACGTACGTACAGCGGCCAGTGTGCAAGAAAGAAAATACGGCCACGTATGTGTACATATAGGAGGGGTCTCGAACACCTACTCGCGCATACGTATGGCCAGGGCTCGTGTACATGGCTGGGTCAGAACGGAGAAACAGCGTCGTCGTCGTGTTCATGGGGAGCCAACCGGCTGGATCGGAACGGAATGCGTCGTTGTGTTCATCGGGAGGGCTTGGACGGAACAGGCGATGGAAACGAGGCCTGGCGTACCGCAGAACGGAGGAAACGGCCTTGTGTTCGACCGGCACGTTCGAAACGGGATCCTGTTCATCGGGAGGGGTCTCGCGTACCACAAAACGGAGGAAACGGACCTCCTACAATCGAAACGGGGGTCCTGTTGATCGCGAGGGGTGTGGCGTACCACAAAACGGACGAAACGGACTTGTATTGGAGCGCTACGGTCAAAACTGGGGTCCTGTTCATCGGGAGGGGTGTGGCATACCGCAAAACAGGATTCCGTGAGATACTATTCATCTCCACCGTCGACCTCCTCCAGCCTTTACGGGCTACCGTCGACCTCCTCCAGCCTCAATGGGCTCCTGTTCATCCAGCCTCCACCGTGCACTACTCCACCGGCTATTGTTGAACCACCCCTCCACGGGCACCCCTCCATCGTCTACTATTCATCCAGCCCTCCACGGGGTCGTCCTATTCATCCAGCCCTCCACGGGGTCCTGTTCATCCCGCCCCAACCGGCTCGATCGATCGGGGTCCTGTTCATCCGGAGGCAACGCCACAGGGTCCTTTTCATCCACCCCACCGATCATTGTTCATCCAACCCCCCCCCCGCAACGCTCACTGTTCATCCAGAGGCAGCATCGATCGTCTTCAGTTAGCAGCAGTAGCGAAGGAATCGCTCGATCGGGTTCAGTTAACAGGCATCGATCGATCGCTCGGGTTCAGTAACGCGTAGCCTGCAGTGCAATCGCTCGTGTTCAGTTAGAGCCCAACGCCTCGCTCGGGTTCAGTTAGAGCCAATGCCTCGCACACACGCGCGTACGTGTACGAGAGAAACACGCATCGCTCAGCCCCCGACCACCCACCGTAACCGGGAACTCCCTGAAATTTTCCTCACCCTCGCTTCTACCACGGTTTTTTCCGTCATGGACGGCCCGAAGAATGTCATGCAGCTACGTCTCCGGCCCGCCCAGGACGAAAATCCCATTTTCTATAATGATTTGTTGTCATAGAAGTAGGAGCCCACCACATCTATGATGATACCGGGTTGTCACAATTATCATCATAGAAGTGTCATAAGTATGACAGAAAAAAGTTTTGTTCGGCCCAAAATGTCACGGATGTGTCTTTTTTTGTAGTGGTAACGGTGGCAAAAGTAACAATAGCAGTTTTGTAGCAATCATAATAGTGACAATGGAAAGTAACTAAGCAAAGATCAATATGAAACGATCTCATAGGCAATGGACCAATGATGGATAATTATGTCGGATGGCATTCATCATGCAACAGTTATAACATATGGTGACACAGAACTAGCTCGAATTCATCAATATAATGTAGACATGTATTCCGAATATAGTCATACGTGCTTATGGAACAGAACTTGCATGACATCTTTTGTCCTACCCTCCCGTGGTAGCAGGGTCCTAATGGAAACTAAGGGATATTAAGGCCTCCTTTTAATAGAATACCGGACCAAAGCATTAGCACTTAGTGAATACATGAAGTCCTCAAACTACGGTCATCACCGGGAAGTGTCCCGGCTATTGTCACTCCGGGGTTGCCGGATCATAAGACGTAGTAGGTGACTATAACTTGCAAGATAGGATCAAGAACACTCATATATTCATGAAAACATAATGTTCAGATCTGAAATCATGGCACTCGGGTCCTAGTGACAAGCATTAAGCATGCAAAGTCATAGCAACATCAATCTTAGAACATAATGGATACTGAGATCAAACCATAACAAAAATAACTCGATTACATGGTAAATATCATCCAACCCATCATCGTCCAGCAAACCTGCGATGGGATTACTCACGCACGGCGGTGAGCATCATGAAATTGGTGATGGAGGATGGTTGATGATGATGATGGCGACGGATTCCCCTCTCCAGAGCACCGAACAAACTCCAGATCAACCCTCCCGAGGAAAAACATGGCTTGGTGATAACCCGCAAGTATAGGGGATCGCAACAGTTTTTGAGGGTAGAGTATTCAACCCAAATTTATTGATTCGACATAAGGGGAGCCAAAGAATATTCTCAAGTATTAGCAGCTGTTGGGGATATAACAACTAAGCATAAACCGCCCAGGAGGGGCCGGTTTATGCTCATCCATATTGAAGCACAAGAAGACAAGAAGCATGGCGCTCTACCATTGAAGCTTAGAGTCCCGGAGCCCAAAGGCGGTTTAGAGCCCATAAACATAAACCATCATGAGGTGTGTAAACTTGTGTTATAAGTTAGGGAAGGTAGAAACCGAGCTGGACACGTGTATGAGCCGGCCTCGGTGTTCTGTAAACCGCCGGGCGCCAACCTGTGTATATAAAGGGACGACCCGACGGCGGTTCAAGGACAAGAAACAATAACTCAAGAGACAGGTAAAGCGGATTCGCTCCCACCTCATCGAGACCCCATCAATTCCACCACAACTGGATCGTAGGCTTTTACCTTCACTGCAAGGGGCCGAACCAGTATAATCTCCCTGTGTCCTTTGTCCGGTTTAACCCCTTTTTGCTAATCTCGTTGCGATGGCTCCACGGCTAAGTCCTCTCACTAGGACATCTGAGGTGTTAATTCCATGACAGTTGGCGCCCACCGTGGGGCTATCGCATGAAGGTTTCGAGTTCTTGAAGGGCAACTTTGAAGGGCTCAAGGGATACGTGGTTGGCCGGATGACCAAGAGTCGTCGCAGCAAGCTCTACATCAACGATGCAGGCTGGGGCCTCGAGGCCCGCTCAATTGAGTATGGGAACCGGGTCCCCTTTGGCGGAATTCATGTTTTCATCGGCAAGATCGGCGAACCGGGCCCTGAGGCGGAAATCTCCACCGACCTCGTCGAGACGGCTCAGCATGCAAGTCCTGCCCGGGTTCAGCCTGCCATGAAGCATGCGCTCGTAGGATTCATCCATGGTGTGAAATCTGAACCGGTGTCCAATGGTGAGACGGCTGTCTACTCAGATGGCGAGTCATCCACTGGCGAAATCGAGTCACTGTTAAATTTGCAAGATGGCCGAATTGGGGGTTGTTCCGATGGCGACAGTATTCCGGACCCCTTTGAACCGCCAAACCGGGTTGCAATCTTCATGGCCGGTATGCAGCCCACATTACAATCTTCAATTGCAGTAGTGATGATTTCTGGATCAGCAGCCGGGGCAGGAGGCCTTGCACACCGGCTGGCTCAAGTTCTGTCCGGTTTATTGGATTCCTGGACGGCATTGTTGACCGCGGCAGTTACCCCGGAGACTCAGGATTAGCATAACGCGGATGTTTCAAAGCTGAGGGATTAGATAACTCATGCCAAGGAGGACTTGGCGGCTAATAAGCCAGGATGACTGGAGAACGGGCCGCTTTACATGCCCAGTCACAGCAGATCCAGGCGCAGAATTACCGGCTTATGTTGGATCAGAACGCGTCAAATGAATTACTGAGGAGGAGGCACCGGTTTTGTCTGCCGCCGGTTTACGAAGGAATGAATCTCTTCAATACGCCGGGAGCCAGGCCAAGTGATCCGACAGCAGTGAACCGGACTGAGGCACCTGGGACAGCGCCGGGTCAGATACGGGTGACGGGCCCGCCTCGACGAACAGATAACTCATTGCAATACATACCGACGCCGCCGGGTCACTTCTCTAGCCCTTTGGATTACATGATCGTTGCGGCGTCTCGCTTGGCAGCCATTCTGATGGAGGGCGAATCACTAGCGGCGGTTGAAACGCGATAGGCCAGGGATCTTCTTCAAACCGCTATGGTGCAGCAGCAGGCTTATTCATATAGCCGAGACGGAATACATTCAACCCCTCATCCGAGCAAGAGTTACAGCAGGCACATCGACGAACCGGCTGTGTCAAGCAGTGTGCAGCACCTTGATGCCCCTCGAGGGCCTAATCCAGTGCGTGGTGGTATGAATGCTCATGATGTGGTAAACAATGGCCGAGCACGAAGGGAGGCAGAGTTAGCAGTGCAGTTGGCAGCATAGTATGCGAATCATTAACCCGCTTCGGTTCAACCGACAGCATCAGTTGAACGGGGACTAGCTTTTAGCTCTTGGGGGGTGCCATGTCTTACCACAGCTCTATGTAATGTGTGGTTACCCAAGGATTTAAAGGGCCTGCGTAAGGTGCCTAATTATACCGCCGATTTACCCCCCGAGGTGTGGTTTGAGAGTTATGAGATGGCAATGGAGATGCTGGATGTGGACGAAGCGGCGTGTGCGAAGTACTTCACCATGATGTTAGACGGAACGGCTCGCACTTGGTTAAAGAGTCTGCCCGTTAACTCGATCGGTTCATGGGACGAGTTGAAGGCCCGGTTTATAGCGAACTTCAAAGACACGTGCAAGCAACCCATGTTGATCGTGGATTTGGCTGCTTGTGTCCAAGGAGAAAACGAATCAACGACTCATTGGGTGCGCCGGGTTTCAGAAATCCTGCATTCGTCGGACCGCATCAATGCTGATTCAGTAATCATAACATTGGAGGGCAATTGCCGGTTTAAGTCGCTAAAGATGAAATTGGGGACGGCTCAGGCGTCACTGCAATGACATGGGAACGCTCATGGCAGCTTTGGTTAAGTATGGTGATTCTGATAATACCAAGGATCCCGAGTCTGACGAAAGAAGCCGAAGAAGGGAAAGAAGAATGTCGGCGCAAAAGGACAACAGCATAACCAGGCTGGCCATGGGAATAACGGTAAGCGCAAAGCAGACAATAATTCCAATTTTGTAGCTAACACCAATATTCAAGGTAATAATCAGTGGCGTAAGGGTAAACCACCCCCACGTGGCGGAGGATAAGGTATGAATCTGGAGCGTCTGCTGAACCAGCCCTGCCCAAAGCACGGGATGTAAGATAAACCGGCTACGCACTTATGGAAGGATTGCTTCATTATGCGAGAGTTCAAAAATTCAGATATCTTCCGGTATGATCATGGACCGTCTGGCGGTTCAGGACCCGGGTTTCATGGGTCGGGTTATGGCGGAGGTAATTCCGGTTCAGGTTTTCAGGGCAACCAAGGTGGACAGGGCAATCAAGGCAATCAGGGCAACCAAGGTGGTTATAATCAACAAGGGAATGAGCAACAACAGCAGTCGGGATATCAGAGTAACCTGAAGCAGTTAAATGGTGGGCAGTATCATGTCTTCACTACTAGCCTGTGTAAGCGCGATCAGAAGCTCCATAAGAGGGCAGTGAACTCCGTTGAACCGGCGGTGCCTCGTTATCTGCGCTGGTCTGAGTAGCCTATTGTGTGGAGTCGAGAAGACCATCCGCCTCGGGTTGATAATCCGGGTCATCTGGCGTTAGTAGTCTCACCACAGGTTGGAGGTTATAAGTTCACCAAAGTGCTCATGGATGGAGGGAGCAACATCAACATCTTGTATTATGAAACCTTCCGGCGTATGGGGTTGACGGATAAGAATCTTAAACCGTCGAACACCGTTTTTCATAGTGTGGTACCTGGTAAATCGTCCTACCCAGTCAGCAAGATAGCTCTGGAAGTGGTTTTTGGAGATGATCATGATTCAAGATCCGAGACCTTGACCTTTGAAGTGGTCAAAATCAGAAGTCCGTACCATGCCCTGTTTGGACGGCCGGTTTATGCTAAATTCATGGCAAGGCCATGTCATGTTTATCTGCAGCTTAAAATGCTGGGTCATAAGGGGACCATCATGGTTAATGGTAGCCGCAAGATCGCACTAGAGTGCAAGGAAGGTGACACGGCTTGTGCTGAGTCGATTTGTGCAACGGAGGAGTTGAAGTTATATAAGGACAATGTTGATCCGACAGATATGACTTCTCTGAAGAAGCCCACTACAGAGCATGATCCAGCTTTGAAGTTTGAATCGGCTGATGAGACTAAGTTGGTTGATTATGTTCCTGGCGATTCATCCAAGCAGTTCAGCAACAACGTTAACTTGGATCCAAAATAGGAAAGTGCGCTCATCGAGTTCATCCGTGAGAACCGGGACATCTTTGCATGGAAACCTTCTGACATGCCAGGTGTACCGAGGGAACTCGCTGAGCACACCCTTAATATTGATACCAAGTTTAAACCGGTCAAGCAATTTCTTTGCCACTTTAATGAAGAGAGACGCAAGGCCATTGGAGAGGAGGTAGCCCATCTATTGGCAGCAGGGTTTATTGTGGAGGTCTTTCACCCTGAGTGGTTGGCTAACCCGGTGTTGGTACTTAAGAAGAATGGCACTTGGCGTATGTGTGTGGACTACACGGATTTGAACAAAGATTTCCCAGCTGATCCCTTTACCCTCCCTCGTATTGATCAAATTATTGATGCTACAGCGGGTTGCGAGTGTTCGAGTTTTCTGGATGCTTATTCGGGTTACCATCAGATCAAAATGGCAGTTATAGACCAGGAGAAGACAACCTTTATAACTTCTTTTGGAGCCTTCTGCTATGTTTATATGCCTTTTGGGCTCAAGAGTGCTCAGGCGATGTCACGCCCAATATGCGATACTATCCTAAAGAGACTCGAAGGTCCCACCAAGGATAGAATCGCATATTGATACGCTTTTGCAAGGTGGATATCATTACATCAACATTACATAATAGATGGGGATACATACAAGGCATACAAATGCCGCAAGGGTACAACAATACATCATACATAAGATCAACATCCGACTACGGATGAAACATAAACAGAAGCTCAAACGACATCCACCCTGCTAGCCCAGGCTACCGACCTAGAACCTATCCCTTAATCAAAGAAGAAGCAGAAGAAGAACTCCAAAACAAGCAAACATCGCTCTCGCATCAAGATCATCGCATAACCTGCACCTGCAACTGTTGTTGTAGTAATCTGTGAGCCACGAGGACTCAGCAATCCCATTACCATGGGTATCAAGACTAGCAAAGCTTAATGGGAAAGGAAGGGGTAAAGTGGTGAGGTTGCAGCAGCGTCTAAGCAAAATATGGTGGCTAACATACGCAAAAAAGAGCGAGAAGAGAAGCCAACGAAACGGTCAAGAGGCTAGAAGTAATCAAGAAGTGATCCTGAAACTACTTACGTTCAAACATAACCCAAAACCGTGTTCACCTCTCGGACTCCGCCGAGAAGAGACCATCACGGGTACACACGCGGTTGATGCGTTTTAATTCGGATCTGGTGTCAAGTTCTCTACAACTGGATATTAACAAGTTCCCATCTGCCACATAACCGCGGGCACGGCTCTCGAAAGTTTATACCCTGCAGGGGTGTCCCAACTTAGCCCATCACAAGCTCTCACGGTCAACGATGGATATTCCTTCTCCCAGGAAGACCCGATCAGTCTCGGAATCCCGGTTTACAAGACATTTCGACAATGGTAAAAACAAGACCAGCAAAGCCGCCCGATGTGTCGACAATCCCGATAGGAGTCGCACGTATCTCGTTCTCAGGACACACCGGATAGGTCAAGCTACGAGTAAAACTAGCCCTCAAGTTGCCCCGAGGTGGCCCCGCAGGCTACCTGGTTCGGACCAACACTTAGAGAAGCACTTGCCCAGGGGGGTTAAAATAAAGATGACCCTCGGGTTAGCCGACCCAAGGGAAGGGTAATAGGTTGTTAGGAAAATGTAAAACCAAGGTTGGGCCTTGCTGGAGGAGTTTTATTCAAAGTGAACTGTCAAGGGGTCCCATAAATCACCCAACCGCGTAAGGAACACAAAATCAAGGAACATAATACCGGTATGACGGAAACTAGGGTGGCAAGAGTGGAACAAAGCACCAGGCATAAGGCCGAGCCTTCCACCCTTTACCAAGTATATAGATGCATTAATTAAATAAGAGATATTGTGATATCCCAACATAATCCTATTCATCATGGAGCAATCTTCAACTTCACCTGCAACTAACAACGCCATAAGAGGGGCTGAGCAAATCGGTAACATATCCAAACAACGGTTTGCTAGGAATGGTGAAAAGGTTAGAGGCTGACATGGCAATTTGGGAGGCTTGATGAACAAGTGAGAGGTAGCGCAGCATAGCGATAGAACGAAGCAACTAGCATAGCAATGATAGTAATGAGATCCAAGGTGATGGTCGTCTTGCCTGAAATCCCGCAAGGAAGAAGAACGAGTCCATGAAGAAGATGAAGCCACGAAGACAAACCAAGCATAGTCGAACGAATCCTCACGATCGCAACAAAACAGGAACTAACAAGAAGGAGCACAACCGGAAAGAACCAAACAACAAGGTAAACACACAACACATAGACATGGCATGATGCTCAACCAAGTATGATGCATGACAAAGCTAGATGAGCCTACTCATGGCCGGAGATGATGCAAACAAGAACAACACATCAAAGCAAGTTTAAATGAGGCCGGAAACAACATATAACTAATCCGGTAAGTCCTCATATGAAAATTTCAAAATTGGCCCAGATCTGAATAAACCTTATGTTCAAGTTGTTAAACAGCAAGTAAAAATTCACAAAGATGATCTACACGAAATTCTAGTCAAGTTACATATAAAGTTCATTTAGTTCGGAGCTACGGCCTAGAAGATATGAGCAAAACAAGTTAAATATGGCATTGATGCAAAATACATCCAAACATAAAAGCAAACACCTCAAAACATGGATGCAACAAGGCATGATGAAACTACATGCAATTCTAAGCAAGTTTCATATAGAGCACACTCAAAACGGAGCAACGGTTCAACACATACACATGAAACAAGTTTAAAGGACAAGCTGTCCAAAACAGCAACTAGGCATCTAGCAAGCATCAAAACAATATGCTACAGCACCTCAACATGAAATCAAAAGGCATGGATATGATGTACAGGTAAAGCACAACAAAACATGAACACTGAGCTATCTCCAGAAAACAATATAACATGCTCAAAAGGACATGGCAAGATTGCAAATAATAACAGTTTCACGGACTCGGCAGAAATCACCGAGCATGACAGAAATAACATCAGGTTGCAATGTTTAGAGCTATCAAACAACATGTTACATCAAGCTATCATGGCAAAATAGAGCATGGAGTGCTAATACTAAAGACAAAGAACAAAACTCCCTTACTGAACTAATTCCAAAGATCAACAGAAAACATGGTAGCATCCATGCAAACATGGCAAATGATATGACAGATTCAGAATAACAGTACATGGCAGGAACAACGATAAGTAGGCATGTTGTTGAGCTTGTAAAACTCACCACAGAGCAATACATGGCATGACAAGGTGACCAATAGTAAGAAGATATGTTTATGGAGCTAAGCATTGCAAGAGCAAGTCCATAGGGTACATGGATCACTAGTTATTGACATGGAAAAACTGAACTTAATGTTAACAGACTGATAGCACCATTATTTAGTAACTTTGGAGCATGATTACGACAAGATACAGCAGGCTATAAAAGCAACTAGGGGCACGGATGGATAGAGCATGACATGTAGAACAAAACATCTTTAGTAAACATCTCCAGATTATGCATAGAATGACTTGTAGCAGCAGGTTTACATAGCATCAAGATATAACAGGTTCAGCCTAGCAAAACAGCAACAACAAGTACCCTACTTCACGAGCTTGATGCACTCACTACAAGAATCACAAAAATATATGGATTGCACCACTGTAAAGATGGCATGATGTACCTCAAACCTCATGTAGACATCAAGCTCAAAGGACGCACACACAAAATGCAATGAAAAAGACAAATCACCAAATTTTGTTAACAGACAGCAGTTAACATCATATAACACTCTTGCAACGATGATTAGGGCATCAAGAGGAACTCAACAAATCATGGCACAATGGAACAAAATGAAGAGCATCTCATGATGAACATTTTGATATATCATATGCATGAATCAGAACACCGAGCATGAAGTTATGAGAGCACGAACATGCACACATAAATATTTTTCTGGGGACTTGGTGGAATTTTACCTCCGTGAAAAGTCAACGCGGGATGAGGATGTGCGGGACGGAGACGTGCGGGGACGGGCGGATGCATTTGGTAGGAGGGATGGGTGGATCTGGTCCCGGCGATCGGATCTCGCCGGAGACGAGGGAGATTACCGGAGACGACGTGGATCCGGCAACGGAGTGGCCGGGGCGGGCGCGGACGTTGAGGAAGGGCGACAACGGAGCTAGGTGGCGGGCTCGCCGGTGTGGGGCGGTGGCGACCTCCGGTGGCGGCAGCGCATAGCGGCGGCGACGAGGAGGCGCGGGACGCCGGGGGGGCGCGGTGGCGAGGTCCGGTGACCCGGGCGGCGGAGAGGAGGAGCCGCAGGGGCTCGGGCGCGGGGCTCCCGCGGTCGGCAGCAGCGGCGGCTCGCCGGTGGCGGGGAGGCGAGGCGGCGCCTAGTGGCGGTGAGCGACGGCCGGTGGGGACGGCGCGCGCGCCGGCGAGGCGGCGCTCGGGCGAGCGGGCGCTCAGATAGGAGCGGCGGCGGAGACCGGGCCTGGTTGGCCACGGATGGCCTCGTGGACCCGCACAGGGCTAGCGCGGTGGAGACGGCGGCGGGGACAGGTGTCAAGCACAGGTTGTCCGGGCGGAGGCGGCGGACATGTCCGTCGGTGGCGGGGGAAAAGTCCGGCGGCGCGAGGGAAGTGGGGCTAGGGTTAGGTTAGGATTAGATCTGAAATTTCGGCGAGGGTGTGTTTATCTAGGCATAGGGGGCTAGGAGTGTCCAAATGGGGAACAGTTTTTGCCCACACGATCATGATCGAATAACGGAGAGCATGGAGGGGAGTAAGATGGGCTAGGTGGGCTGTGGGAAGAGGTGTTGGGCTGCAAAGAGAAAGGGGTTTCAGGCTACGCGGTTAACCGTTGGGGCGTCAAACGACCTCCAAATGGAACGAAATTTGACGGGCGGTCTACCGGTGATATACCAAGGCCACTCGGAAAATCTCGGCCCATTCCGAGAGGGTTTTTATCCCGCTCAAGAAACAAGGCCTGGGAGGGGCGACGGGCGCGTTCGAATGTGGCTGTGCTCAGAACAAACAACGGAGAGAACCGGGGGAACCCGAACGGATGAAAGTTTTAAAAAACATGCAAATGAAATGCAGATGATGACATGGCAAAATGCAACACGCAAGCAAATGACATGGCAACAACGACGAATAGCTGGAAGACACCTAGCGCATCAGATCCAGGGCGTTACAACTCTCCTCCACTAACAAGAGATCTCGTCCCGAGATCTTAGGAACGAGACGGAAGAAAAAGAGGGTGAGGTGAAATAAGACCAGAAGAAAGAAGAATAACAAAGTCGCGAGAACTCGGGTAGAAAAGAGGAATGACGAGTATGAAGAGAATGAAAAGCTCAAGAAAAAGATAGATTCTGAAACCACTCCGGTTGGAACAAGATAGAAAAGGAATGAATCAAAAGAATTTGGGCAGCACTCCGGCTGAAAATGGAAGGATTAGAACATGAACTGCACCCAATGAGATAACACTTGACGAGATGAACAATGCAATGCCTCTAGAAGAATTGAAAGAATTGAATGAAAAGAACTTAGAAGGAAGGGTTGAACGGAGTTGTTGAGAAAATCAACAATGAAAGAATAAGCTTGTTGTGAACTTATCAAAAAACAACTCAAAACTTGAGGTGAAATTATACCACAATCGATGTCTGAATAGCTGAGAAGAATGAAGAAATGCAAAAGTCCACTTCAGAAGAAAACGGAGAATTATTTGCACTTCGAGATGCGAGAGGAAAAGATACTTGAACTCCTGCAACAAGAATCTTGATGAACCCTTGAAGAATGGATTAAATCCTGAAGAACCACCAGGAAGAACTCCGATGACAAAAGGATGATGAGATAGAATGAAGGGAGAAAGAATAAGATGAGCCTTGCGGTGATTTAGATGGAGGTTCCGACGAAATGGCCAAGGAAATTTGAACTCCGGAAAAGAAAAGATGAAAAATACTTGAAAGTAGAATTTATTACTCAAGAACAAACTCTAACGGAAGGGATTACTCACTTTGAGGAAATAAGAGTAAGATTTATTATATGCTTATCCTTCATCAAATTAAATTGATGGCAAGCAATGGATTGCATACTACTTATTCTCGTTGGAAAAGATTAAGGGAAGATATAGCGCAAAACTTGAGGAAGTCTTCATGAACCATCAGTAGGATTAGGAAAGAACGAGTGAATTGATATGATCACAAAGGAAAAAGAATCTATAGGAACCAACGTAAGAATTCGAAAATGACTGATGAGAGGGATTGAATCACCGGTGAGAATTAGAAGGCAAATATGCTGGAGGGTATTTAGATGCAAAAGAACAAAGAGATAACAAGCTAATAAAAGAACACTTGAATGAAACGCCGGGATGAAAGAGAACGACACCTGGAATGTGAGGACGAATAATTCTTCTGGAATGATGGCCTCTGGTGAAAAGAAACAGGAAAACAACTTCTGACATACTGCTGATGGGTATGAAAAGAATATCCGACGAATGGAATAATTCAAGAGAATCACATGAAGCTAGAACCGTGAATCTTCGAGAGAACAGACAAGATTTAGAGGAAAAACCCTTCTTCTATCTTCAAATGACGCCGAGAAACACCACCAAAATTATTGAGATGCAACGGGAGAATGAAAAGCGAAAAGGTTGAGCCAACAATGAAAATGATTTGAAATTGATCTTGGAAAATATCTGACTGATGAAATTCATTCTTACGTCACACATGGAAAGAATTTGAGAATAACTCCAGAATAATTAGAAGAGTCAGGTAAGATCCTGGGAAAAGACCTATGGGTTAGGGCCCACTAAAGAGAAAAACACCGTTGGAAAGAGATTGTTGAAGAGATAGATGATGCACCGGAACACTTAAAGTATTTGAATGAGGTGACAACCTCGAATTAATTCAAACACAGGCGAATCTCCTGAGATGTCCTGAGCACTCCGGAAGGATAAACTGGCGAGAGGCGAACAAACAGGGAAAACACTTGATCCAAGGAAAAGAATATGATCGACCAAAAAACTTGAATTGAGTCCACCGGTAAAGAGATGAAGAATGTCAAACAAAACGAGAATTCACCGGTTGAAACAATTGACGAAAGACTGAAGGGGTTCCGCACGAATGAAATTGATGGTCGAAAGAGACTCGGACTCCGGGAAGAGAAAGGGTGGGAGGGCGGGAAAACAAAGGCTACTTGGAAGGGGAAAACCGATGAATAACTTCAAGAGGAAACACCGGTTGAAAGAATGCAAATGCTTCGCATGAGTAGGATGGATACTCGATTACGGACTCCGGCTCTGAGAAGAAAAGGGTGGGCGGGTGGAAAACAAAACAACTGAGGATTGAACTTGGCAAAGATGAAGAGGCTCGAGTCAACTTGACAAGAAATGCACCGGATAAAAAAAGCTGAGAACCAACGATCGGAAAACCAACTACGTGATCCTAAATAAAGTTTGAAAGGGAAGAGGAGTAATTCAAAACACCTACATCAAGATTCCTCACCAAAGCGACGAAGGGGCTGAGGAGTAAAAAGAATTCCTACTCTCCGATATAACTAGACTCCGAAAACAGTTTTCCTCTAGACTCAACAACGGCCAAACTACACCATCAATCAAGGGGGCTCCTAGGGTCGGTCGAGGATCTGGTACCAACTTGTCACGCCAAATATGCGATACTATCCTAAAGAGATTAGAAGGTCCCACCAAGGATAGAACCGCATATTGATACGCTTTTGCAAGGTGGATATCATTACATCAACATTACATAATAGATAGGGATACATGCAAGGCATAGAAATGCCGCAAGGGTACAACAATACATCATACATAAGATCAACATCCGACTACGGATGAACGCAAACAGAAGCTCAAACGACATCCACCCTACTAGCCCAGGCTGCCGACCTGGAACCTATCCCCTGATCAAAGAAGAAGCAGAAGAAGAACTCCAAAACAAGAAAACATCACTCTCGCGTCAAGATCATCACATAACCTGCACCTACAATTGTTGTTGTAGTAATCTATGAGCCACGAGGACTCAGCAATCCCATTACCATGGGTATCAAGACTAGCAAAGCTTAATGGGAAAGGAAGGGGTAAAGTGGTGAGGTTGCAGCAGCGGCTAAGCAAAATATGGTGGCTAACATACACAAATAAGAGCGAGAAGAGAAGCCAATGGAACGGTCGAGAGGCTAGAATTGATCAAGAAGTGATCCTGAAACTACTTACGTTCAAACATAACCCAAAACCATGTTCACATCCCGGACTCCGCCGAGAAGAGACCATCACGGCAACACACGCGCTTGATGTCTTTTAATTCAGATCTAGTGTCAAGTTCTCTACAACCGGATATTAACAAATTCCCATCTACCACATAACCGTGGGCACGGCTCTCGGAAGTTTATACCCTGCAGGGGTGTCCCAACTTAGCCCATCACAAGCTCTCACGGTCAACGAAGGATATTCCTTCTCCCAGGAAGACCCGATCAGTCTCAGAATCCTGGTTTACAAGACATTTCGACAATAGTAAAACAAGACCAGCAAAGCCGCCCAATGTGTCGACAATCCCGATAGGAGTCGCACGTATCTCGTTCTCAGGACACACCGGATAGGTCAAGCTACGAGTAAAACCAGCCCTCAAGTTGCCCCGAGGTGGCCCCGCAGGCTACCCGGTTTTGACCAACACTTAGAGAAGCTCTGGCCCGGGAGGGTTAAAATAAAGATGACCCTCGGGTTGGCCGACCCAAGGGAAGGGTAATAGGCTGTTAGGCAAATGTAAAACCAAGGTTGGGCCTTGCTGGAGGAGTTTTATTCAAAGCGAACTGTCAAGGGGGTCCCATAAATCACCCAACGGTGTAAGGAATGCAAAATCAAGGGGGTCCCATAAATCACCCAACGGTGTAAAGATGGCATGATGTACCTCAAACCTCATGTAGACATCAAACTCAAAGGACGCACACACAAAATGCAATGAAAAAGACAAATCACCAAGTTCTGTTAACAGACAGCAGTTAACATCATATAGCACTCTTGCAACGATGATTAGGACATCAAGAGGAACTCAAAAAATCATGCACAATGGAACAATATGAAGAGCATCTCATGATGAACATTTTGATATATCATATGCATGAATCGGAACACCGAGCATGAAGTTATGACAGCACGAACATGCACACATAAATATGGTTTTCTGGGGACTTGGTGGAATTTTACCTCCGCGAAAAGTCAACGCGGGATGAGGACGTGCGGGGTGGAGACGTGCGGGGACGGGCGGATGAATTTGGTAGGAGGGATGGGTGGATCTGGTCCCGGCGGTCGGATCTCGCCGGAGACGAGGGAGATGACCGGAGTCGGCGTGGATCCGGCAACGGAGTGGCTGGGGCGGGCGCGGACGTAGAGGAGGGGCGGCACCGGAGCTAGGTGGCAGAGCTCGCCGGCATGGGGCGGTGGCGACCTCCGACGGTGGCGGCGCATGGCGGCGGGGACGAGGAGGCACGGGACGCTAGAGGGGCGCGGCGGCGAGGTCCGGCGACCCGGGTGGCGGAGAGGAGGAGCCGCGGGGGCTCGGGCGCGGGGCTCCCGCGGTCGGTGGCGGCGGCGGCACGCCGGCGGCAGGGCAGCGAGGCGGCGCCAGGCGGCGGTGAGCGATGGTCGGCGGGGCGGCGCAGTCCAGCGGGGATGGCGCGTGCGCCGGCGTGGCGGCGCTCGGGCAGGAGCGGCGGCGGAGACCGGTCCTGGCGGGCCGCGGATGGGCTCGCGGGCCCACGCGGGGCTGGCGCGTTGGAGACGGCGGCGGGGACAGGTTTCAAGTGCGGGTTGGCCGGGTGGAGGCGGCGGACATGTCCGTCGGTGGTGGGGGAAAAGTCCGCAGCACGAGGGAAGCGGGGCTAGGGTTAGGTTAGGATTAGATCCGAAATTTCGGGGAGAGGGTGTTTATATAGGCATAGGGGGCTAGGAGTGTCCAAATAGGGAGCGGTTTTCGCCCACACGATCATGATTGAACGGCGGAGAGCATGGAGGGGAGTAACATGGGCTAGGTGGGCTGTGGGAAGAGGTGTTGGGCTGCAAAGAGAAAGGGGTTTCGGGCTACGCGGTTAACCGTTGGGACATCAAACGACCTCCAAATGGAACGAAATTTGACGGGCGGTCTACCGATGATATACCAAGGCCACTCGGCCAATCTCGGCCCATTCCGAGAACATTTTTATCCCGCTCACGAAACAAGGTCTGGGAGGGGTGACGGGCGCGTTCGAATGTGGTTGTGCTCAGAACGAACAACGGAGAGAACCGGGGGAACCCGAACGGACGCAAGTTTTGAAAAACATGCAGATGAAATGTAGATGATGACATGGCAAAATGCAACACGCAAGCAAATGACATGGAAACAACGAGGAATAGCTGGAAGACACCTGGTGCATCGGATCCGGGGCGTTACAGGCGACTTATCAGTGGTGTGTGTAGAATTGCCTCCATAATCAGATTGGGCGCAATGTTCATGCTTATGTGGATGATACCGTGGTGAAATCCAGGAAAGCAGAGACACTCATAGCCGACTTGCAGGAAACTTTTGATAATCTGAGGGTAGATGATGCTTAATCCGGCCAAATGTGTTTTTGGTGTGCCAGCTGGCAAGCTCTTAGGTTTTCTGGTGTCTAACAGGGGCATTGAGGCTAATCCGGAAAAGATCAAGGCTATCACATCCCTGGCTAAAGTGGCGTGTATCAATGACGTTCAAAGACTGGCGGGTCGGATTGTAGCACTGAGCCGGTTTATCAGCCGGTTGGGGGAGAAGGCGATCCCACTTTATCAGATGATGAAGAAAACAGACAACTTTGTTTGGAGTGATGTTGCTGATGCGGCGTTTGAGGATTTGAAGAAGCAGTTGGCCGAACCGCCCTTCCTTGCTGCCCCCATTGATAAGGAACCATTACTGTTATACGTGGTTGCTAATGCCGGGGCTGTCAGCGTGGCTATTGTGGTGGAGCGCAAGGAGGCTGGTAAGGAATATCCGGTTCAACGGCCGGTTTATTATATCAGTGAGGTACTTATCGAGTCCAAACATAGATATCCCCATTGGCAGAAGCTGGTGTATGGAGTGTTTATGGCAAGCCGGAAGCTTAATCAATACTTTCAAGGCCATCTCATCACTATGGTTAGTTCTGCTCCATTGGGAGACATCATTCAAAACAAGGAGGCAACTGGCCGGGTTGCTAAGTGGGCTATTGAGCTTGGGCCTCACGGATTGAAATACAAGCCTCGCACTGCTATCAAGTCCCAGACGCTCATAGACTGCATCAACGACTGGACAGAGTTGCAGGCGCTGGAGGATAAACCGGATAACACATACTGGACTATTCATTTTGATGGATCCAGACAATTGGAGGGCTCGGGGGCTGGAGTGGTTCTTACTTCCCCTCGAGGTGACAAATTTTGTTATATTCTCCGCTTAATGTTTCCCTATACTAACAATGCAGCTAAGTATGATGCCTTACTCCATGGTCTGCGGATGGCTAAGGAGATGAACTTAATCCGGGTACGTTGCTTTGGTGACTCGGATTTAGTGGCTCAGCAAGTATCTGGTACGTGGGATTCCAAGGATCCACTCATGGCGGCTTATCGGCGGGAGGTGGACGTCATTGCTGGTCACTTCAAGGGTTATCAGGTCGAGCACATTGATCGGAGCAAAAATGAAGCGGCAGACGCTTTAAGCCGGCTCGGATCCTAGCATAAACTGGTGCCGCCTAATATTTTTCTGGATGTTCTGCATAATCCGTCGGTCAAGATACCAACGAAGGAGGATCTGGCGATTCCTGACCCGGAAGCTCAATTGGTGGCGGTTCTTCATGCTATACCTGATTGGACATTGCCGTACCTGGCGTACATGAACCGGGGCGAGTTACTAGAGGACGAAGTTTTGGCCAAGCAGATAATCCGGCGGTCTAAGTCTATGACTATTGTCAATGGCGAGTTACACCACTGCAGTGTCTCAGGGGCGTTTCAGCGTTGTGTTTCTTCTGAAGAAGGCTGTGAGATCTTGCGTGAAATCCACGAAGGAGATTGTGGTCATCATGCTGGTTCAAAATCCTTGGTGGCTAAGGTTTTTTGGCACGGTTTTTACTGGTTAACAGCTCATGCTGATGCGGAAGATCTGGTCCGAAAGTGTGACGGCTGTCAGAAGTTTGCACGTCGAGCTCATGTTTCGGCTCAAGAATTGAGGATGATTCCAATCACCTGGCCGTTTGCAACTTGGGGGCTGGATATGGTTGGGCCTTTTAAGAGGTCCAAGGATAAGAAGACCCACCTTGTGGTGGCGGTTGATAAATTTACCAAGTGAGTGGAGGCAGAGCCAGTGAGTGATGTCTACTACACAACCTTCTTCTTGTAGACGTTGTTGGGCCTGCAAGTGCACAGGTTTGTAGGACAGTAGCAAATTTCCCTCAAGTGGAAGACCTAAGGTTTATCAATCCGTAGGAGGCATAGGATGAAGATGGTCTCTCTCAAACAACCCTGCAACCAAATAACAAAGAGTCTCCTGTGTCCCCAACACACCCAATACAATGGTAATTTGTATAGGTGCACTAGTTCGGTGAAGAGATGGTGATACAAGTGCAATATAGATAGTATATAAAGGTTTTTGTAATCTGAAATAATAAAAACAACAAGGTAACTAATGGCAAAAATGAGTGTAAACGGTATTGCAATGATAGGAAACAAGGCCTAGGGTTCATACTTTCACTAGTGCAAGTTCTCTCAACAATAATAGCATAGATAGATAGATCATATAACAAGCCCTCAACATGCAACAAAGAGTCACTCCAAAGCCACTAATAGCGGAGAACAAACATAGAGATTATGGTAGGGTACGAAACCACCTCAAAGTTATTCTTTCGGATCGATCTATTAAAGAGTTCGTACTAGAATAACACCTTAAGACACAAATCAACCAAAACCCTAATGTCACCTAGATAGGCCATTGTCACCTCAAGTATCCGTGGGCATGATTATACGATATGCATCACACAATCTCAGATTCATCCAACCAACACAAAGTACTTCAAAGAGTGCCCCAAAGTTTCTACCGAAGAGTCAAACCCCTATGCATAGGTTCATGGGCGGAACCCGCAAGTTGGTCACCAAAACATACATCAAGAGGCACATGATATCCCATTGTCACCATAGATAAGCACGGCAAGACATACATCAAGTGTTCTCATAAAAGACTCAATCCGATAAGATAACTTCAAAGAGGAAACTCAATTCATCACAAGAGAGTAGAGGGGGAGAAACATCATAAGATCCAACTACAATAGCAAAGCTCGGGATACATCAAGATCGTGCCATAGAGGGAACACGAGAGAGAACACGAGAGAGAGAGATCAAAACACATAGCTACTGGTACATACCCGCAGCCTCGAGGGTGAACTACTCCCTCCTCGTCATGGAGAGCGCTGGGATGATGAAGATGGCCACCGGTGAAGGATCCCCCCTCCGACAGGGTGCCGGGAAGGGCTCCCAAGAGGTTTTTGGTGGCTACAGAGTCTTGCTACGGTGGAACTCCCGATCTATCTTGATATTCGATGGTTTTAGGGTACGTAGGCATGTATGGGCAAAAGAAGTCGGTCGGGGGGTGCTCGAGGGGTCCACGAGACAGGGGGCCGCGCCCTGTAGGGGGGGCCTCTATCTCATGGGCTCCTCGAGGATCTTCTGACTTGATCTCCAAGCCTCCAGGATGATAATCTTCCAAAAAATCACGATGTCGAAGGTTTCATTCCGTTTGGACTCCGTTTGATATTCCTTTTCTTTGAAATACTGAAACAGGCAATAAAACAGCAATATGGGTTGGGCCTCCAGTTAATAGGTTAGTCCCAAAAGTAATATAAAAGTGTATAATAAAGCCCATAATCATTCAAAAAAGATAATAATATAGCATGAATGCTTCATAAATTATAGATACGTTGGAGACGTATCAGCATCCCCAAGCTTAATTCCTACTCGTCCTCAAGTAGGTAAATGATAAAAGAAAGAATTTATGAAGTGTGAATGCTAGAAGGTGCACAAGTTTGATCAATGATAATTTCAATCACCTTTACTAGCATCATTATATGTCATAACAGTAGTTCATCTCATAAAACTTTTCATGAACCAGTAACAAGCAATTCACATGTTGAAGCATAGACCATAAACTTCTTGAAAACTAGCAAACTTCATTCTTAGGCATCAAAACAATTGCAATTCATCTTACTTTCAGGAAGAGTCTATGTTAGAGCTTTGATTTAGCAAACTTCACATACTCAACTATCATATAGTCTTCTACAATTGCTAACACTCACGCAATACTTGTGGTTATGAAGTTTTAATCAAACACAGAGAAAGATTGGGGCTTATAATGTTGCCTCCAAACGTATTCACCTTTGGGTGATGTCAACAATAATAGTTCATGCTAACGTACATCCAATTGGATATATATATCAGGATCACCCTAACACAAAGTGCTTGCCAAAGGATAAAATTAAAAATAAAAAAAGGAAAAGGTGAAGATCACCTTGACTCTTGCATAAAGTAAAAGTCATAAAGTAAAAGATATGCCCTTCGTAGAGGGAAGCAGAGGTTGTCATGCGCTTTTAGGGTTGGATACACAAAATCTTAATGCGAAAGAACGTCACTTTATATTGCCCCTTGTATATTGACCTTTATTATGCAGTCCGTCGCTTTTATTGCTTCCATAACAAGTTCGTACAAAGCTTATTTTCTCCACACTAATAAGTTATGCATATTTAGAGAGCAATTTTTATTGGTTGCACCGATGACAACTTACTTTAAGGATCTTACTCAATCCATAGGTAGATATGGTGGACTCTCATGGCAAAAACTAGGTTTAAGGATATTTGGAAGCACAAGTAGTATCTCTACTTGGTGCTAGGAATTTTGGCTAGCATGAGGGGGAAAGGCAAGCTCAACATGTTTGAATGATCCATGACAATATACTTTAACTGAGATGTGAGAAAACATAACCCATTACGTTGTATTCCTTGTCCAACATCAACTCTTTAGCATGTCATACATAATGAGTGATCACAATTATAAAAGATGTCTATGATAATATATTTATATGTGAAACCTCCCTTCCTTCAATATTCTTTCATGAATTGTTCAAATGACCAATACAATGCTTGCTAACCGTCAATAAATTTACAACCTCTACTTCTTAGATGTGAAGTCATTACTCCCCATGGCATAAGCAAATGAAACATATATAATTTCAGATTTATTACAATCAACTCATTCAACAATTTACTCATAGGATATAAGTGAAGCACACGAGTAAATGAAAAGCTACTCCAAAAAGATATAAGTGAAGATCAATGAGTAGCTAAATAATTATGCAACTATGTGAAGACTCTCTCTCATTTAAGAATTTCAGATCTTGGTATTGTATTCAAGAAGAAATAAAAACAAAATAAAGAGACATTGCAAGGATAGCACAACTCATGTGAAGAAGCAAAAACTTAGGCTCAACCGATACTAACCGATGATTGTCGAAGAAGAAAGGTGGGATGCCTACCGGGGCATCCCCAAGCTTAGACGCTTGAGACTTCTTGAAATATTATCTTGGGGTGCCTTGGGCATCCCCAAGCTTGAGCTTTTATGTCTCCTTAATTCCTCTCATATCATGGTTTCTCTTTTTATCAAAAGTTTCATCCACACCAAACTCAACAAGAACTCGTGAGATAGGTTCGTATAAACCAAAGCAAAACCATATCATCTTCTACTGTAACAAATCACTAATACTATTATTCAACATTGCATACTAAATGCCTCTGCATATTTAATACTCCTATCCTCAAATAGAATCATTAAACAAGCAAACATATGCAAACAATGCAACCATAACAGCAATCTGCCAAAACAGTACAGTCTGTAAAGAATGCAAGAGTATCAATACTTCCCTAACTCCAAAAAATATGAACTAAAATTCCTACTGTAATGAATTTATCAGAGGTCAAAATGCAAAAATATTCAACGTTATACCATTCTCTGACTTTTCTAGGGAATTTTTGCAACAGCGGTAAACTTTCTGTTTTCAAACAGCAACATGTATACTTAGCAAAATAAGCATGGCAAAGGCTATCCTTGACATTTTTATTGAAACTAAATATGAAAAACATTATTCTAACTAACAGCAATAAAATACTAACAAAAGAAAATGACGCTCCAAGCAAAACACATATCATGTGGTGAATAAAAATATAGCTCCAAGTAAAGTTACCGATGAACGAAGACGAAAGAGGGGATGCCATCCGGGGCATCCCCAAGGTTAATTGCTTGGTTGTCTTTGAATATTACCTTGGGGTGCCTTGGGCATCCCCAAGCTTAGGCTCTTGCCACTCCTTATTCCATAGTCCATCGAATCTTTTACCCAAAACTTGAAAACTTCAGCCACACAAAACTCAACACAAAACTCATAAGCTCCGTTAGTATAAGAAAATAAAACCACTTAGGTATAAAACCTACTGTATTCTAACTTCTATATGGTTAATACCACTTAATACTAGCCATAGATGCATCAAAATAAGCAAACAACACAATGAAAACAGAATCTGTCAAAAACAGAACAGTCTATAGTAATCTGTATCAAACGTGTACTTATGGAACCCCCAAAATTATGAAATAAATTTATGGACCTGAGGAATTTGTCTATTAATCATCTTCGAAAAGAATCAACCTAAAATCGCTCTCCAGTAAAAAATGGCATCTAATCTCGTGAGCATAAAAGTTTCTGTTTTTTACAGCAAGATCACATAAACTTCACCCAAGTCCTCCCAAAGGTTCTACTTGGCACTTTATTGAAACAAAAGCTATAAAACATGATTACTACAGTAGCATAATCATGTGGACACACAAAAACAGTAAGGATAATGTTGGGTTGTCTCCCAACAAGCGCTTTTCTTTAATGCCTTTTTAGCTAGGCATGATGATGGCAATGATGCTCACATAAAAGATAAGAATTGAAACATAAAGAGAGCATCATGAAGAATATGACTAGCACATTTAAGTCTAACCCACTTCCTATGCATAGGGATTTTATGAGCAAACAACTTAAGGGAACAATAATCAACTAGCAAAGGAATGTAAAACAAGCATAGCTTCAAAACTTTAAGCACATAGAGAGGAAACTTGATATTATTGCAATTCCTACAAACATATATTCCTTCCTCATAATAATTTTCAGTAACATCATGAATGAATTCAACAATATAACCAGCACCTAAATCATTCTTTTCATGATCTACTAGCATAGAAAAATTACTACTCTCCACATAAGCAAAATTCTTCTCATGAATAATAGTGGGAGCAAACTCAACAAAATAATCATCATGTGAGGCATAATCCAATTGAAAACTAAAATCATGATGACACGTTTCATGGTTATCATTATTCCTAATAGCATACAATTCATCACAATAATCATCATAGATAGCAACTTTTTTCTCATAATCAATTGGAACCTCTTTCGAAATAGTGGAATCATCACTAAATAAAGTTTACACTCTTCCAAATCCACTTTCATGTTCATCACAATAAGATTCAACATCCTCCAAAATAGTGGGATCACTACTTTCTAATGTTGACACTCTTCCAAACCCACTTTCGTCAATATAATCATCATAAGTAGGAGGCATGCTATCATCAAAATAAATTTTCTCATCAAAACTTGGGGGACAAAAAATATCATCCTAATCAAACATAGCTTCCCCAAGCTTGTGGCTTTGCATATCATTAGCATCATGGATATTCAAGGAATTCATACTAACAACATTGCAATCATGCTCATCATTCAAATATTTAGTATCAAGCATTCTAATGCATTCTTCTTCTAGCACTTGAGCACAATTTTCCTTTCCATCAAACTCACAAAAGATATTAAAAAAACGAAGCGTACGAGACAAACTTAACTCCATTTTTTTGTAGTTTTATTTTATAAACTAAACTAGTGATAAAACAAGAAACAAAAAAGATTCGATTGCAAGATCTAAAGATATACCTTCAAGCACTAACCTCCCTGGCAACGGCGCCAGAAAAGATCTTGATGTCTACTACACAACCTTCTTCTTGTAGACGTTGTTGGGCCTGCAAGTGCACATGTTTGTAGGACAGTAGCAAATTTCCCTCAAGTGGATGACCTAAGGTTTATCAATCCGTAGGAGGCGTAGGATGAAGATGGTCTCTCTCAAACAACCCTGCAACCAAATAACAAAGAGTCTCCTGTGTCCCCAACACACCCAATACAATGGTAATTTGTATAGGTGCACTAGTTCGGTGAAGAGATGGTGATACAAGTGCAATATAGATAGTATATAAAGGTTTTTGTAATCTGAAATAATAAAAACAACAAGGTAACTAATGGCAAAAATGAGTGTAAACGGTATTGCAATGATAGGAAACAAGGCCTAGGGTTCATACTTTCACTAGTGCAAGTTCTCTCAACAATAATAGCATAGATAGATAGATCATATAACAAGCCCTCAACATGCAACAAAGAGTCACTCCAAAGCCACTAATAGCGGAGAACAAACATAGAGATTATGGTAGGGTACGAAACCACCTCAAAGTTATTCTTTCGGATCGATCTACTAAAGAGTTCGTACTAGAATAACACCTTAAGACACAAATCAACCAAAACCCTAATGTCACCTAGATACTCATTGTCACCTCAAGTATCTGTGGGCATGATTATACGATATGCATCACACAATCTCAGATTCATCCAACCAACACAAAGTACTTCGAAGAGTGCCCCAAAGTTTCTACTGGAGAGTCAAGAACGTGTGCCAACCCCTATGCATAGGTTCATGGGCGGAACCCGCAAGTTGGTCACCAAAACATACATCAAGAGGCACATGATATCCCATTGTCACCACAGATAAGCACGGCAAGACATACATCAAGTGTTCTCATAAAAGACTCAATCTGATAAGATAACTTCAAAGGGGAAACTCAATTCATCACAAGAGAGTAGAGGGGGAGAAATATCATAAGATCCAACTACAATAGCAAAGCTCGTGATACATCAAGATCGTTCCATAGAGGGAACACGAGAGAGAACACGAGAGAGAGAGATCAAAACACATAGCTACTGGTACATACCCTCAGCCTCGAGGGTGAACTACTCCCTCCTCGTCATGGAGAGCGCCGGGATGATGAAGATGGCCACCGGTGAAGGATCCCCCCTCCGGCAGTGTGCTAGGAAGGGCTCCCGAGAGGTTTTTTGTGGCTACAGAGGCTTGGGGCGGCGGAACTCCCGATCTATCTTGATATTCGATGGTTTTAGGGTACATAGGCATATATGGGTGGAAGAAGTCGGTCGGGGGGTGCTCGAGGGGTCCACGAGACAGGGGGTCGCGCCCTGTAGGGGGCGCCCCCTATCTCCTGGGCTCCTCGAGGATCTTCTGACTTGATCTCCAAGCCTCCAGGATGATAATTTTCGAAAAAATCATGATGCCGAAGGTTTCATTCCGTTTGGACTCCATTTGATATTCCTTTTCTTCGAAATACTGAAACAAGCAATAAAACAGCAATATGGGTTGGGCCTCCGGTTAATAGGTTAGTCCCAAAAGTAATATAAAAGTGTATAATAAAGCCCATAATCATTCAAAACAGATAATAATATAGCATGAATGCTTCATAAATTATATATACATTGGAGACGTATCAGTGAGCAAGTGTGATGCGGCCACGGCGGTTCAATTCATGAAAAAGGTGATCTTCCGCTTTGGTTTTCCACACAGCATTATAACAGATAATGGCACGAATCTCTCCAAGGGAGCTATGGAAGAGTTCTGTCAACGTGAGAACATCCGGCTTGATGTGTCATCAGTTGCCCACGCCCAATCTAATGGTCAAGCGGAGAGAGCTAATCAGGAAATCTTCAAGGGTATCAAGCCCCAGCTTATGGTCCCTTTGAAGCGGACACCGGGTTGTTGGGTGGAGGAATTGCCTTCCATTTTATGGAGTATTAACACCACCCCCCATAGATCTATGGGTTACACACCCTTCTTCATGGTTGATGGAGCGGAAGCAGTTCTCCCAAGTGATATTCGCCATGACTCGCCCCAAGTGGCAGATTACGTTGAAACGGACAATGAAAGAGCACGCTAGGATGCATTGGACCTGTTAGACGAACAACGGGATATTGCGGCAGCTCGCTCGGTGATTCATCAGCAAGACCTGCGACGTTATCACAGCCGCCGGGTTAAAACCAGGACTTTCCAAGAAGGCGACTTGGTGCTCTGGCTCATCCAAGATCAGACTGACATGCACAAGTTGTCTCCACCTTGGGAAGGGCCCTTTGTGGTCAGAAAGAATCTGAACAATAGGTCATACTACCTCATCGATGTTCGAGAGCACAAAGACTCATGCAAATCAGAGGAGGAGACTCGCCGGCCGTGGAATATAGCTCATCTTCGGCCTTACTATACCTAAGCCACAGGCTCCTACTATGTATATATTTTTGACAATGTGCATATTATGATCAATAAATAAACCGTCATCCTTGCTAAAGCGGGGCCTTTTCCATTTCGTCCTATATGTCTTCTTGGTTACATGGGGGCTCATGCTTGAGTTTTCCGTTAAACCGGCTTATAAAGCCACAACATAGCTTGGGAGCTTCACACCCTAGGGACCAAATAGAGTCTGTTGCCACGCACAGCTCAAACATAGGTACCCATTGAGCACAGCTCACAATGTTACTTGGGGGCTCTTTGTGCACAGCAACAAAGAGTTTGAAAGGACCCTTGTACTAGGCTATCAAGCCAGGCTTGGAAGCCAAGTGTATTCACCTAAAACCTCGGGTTAACCTGCCTTCATCAAGTAAGCCACTCCATCCAGGTAATCCTGGTATGACCCGCCAAACTTTTGACAAGTCAATCTTATACAGACCCTGAACTTGTCAAAGTTAAAACGATGATTGGTTAATTGGAGGCCCATCTTAAAAGGCTTTGTCAAATGGTTTAACTCAGCGGCCTGGCAGCCCATGAAAAGCCTCGAATTTGGGCCTGGCATCCCTTAAAAAGCCTCGACTACAAGTTTTTATTTGATTTTGTTTTTTGCAAGTTTTCTTTCCTTTGATAAGGTTTTAAGATAAACCGGCGTCTATTGACCCGGCCTGACTATAAGTCATTACATCAACCCGGTGTTTCTTAACCCGGCGCAGCTTTCAACTATCAGTTGTTAGCACAAAATAAATTATGAACCGATGTTTCTTAGCCCGGTCTGGCATTGACTATAAGTCGCCAGGATGATCATCCGGTGTTTACCATAACCCGGCATGGCTTATTATATACCAGCACAGCATGGTGGGAGTTATCAACACTCCAGATTTGGGTTATTACCCTTACTACAAAAACGATTGGTAAATCAACAATGTGACTTAAGTCACAGGTATGATGTATTTTCATATTTCATTATCTTTACAGCCTTTGTTATAAACTCTGGCTTCATATTGGGCATCATAACCCGTCCGGCGGTAAACCGCTAGGACAAGTTTTCAGTTTATTACATGCAGAAAACAGGATTGCATAACACTGATAAAGATCATAAGCAGACATTGCATATTATGACAAAGTGGCAGTCTCAGGAAAGTGATTATGCACGACGGCATAGCAGACCAAGTGTTTCAAGCTGTGCATGATGGCATAGCAGAGCAAGTATTTTAAGCTAGCCTATTACAAGGCATTTTAACTGCCCAAAAGGATAATTGTTTTTCCTACAGAGGATGGTGCACACATGATAAACCGGCTTCCGGATTATGATTCCTCTTCAGCTTGATGTGAAGATTGCAGATCGTCCTACGCCGGTTCAACCTCCGCCTCCCAACCCACTGGCTGGAAGTCAATGGTGGCCCAGTCAATTCCACACAAATCACGGAAGACAGCTTCATCACTTATAAGATCTGATGGTTCAAGGTCAGGAGCATAAGTATGCTTACGAGTTGGTGGGATTAGATTTTGGGCTTCATAAAACGACGCAGCAATCCGTCTGTTGTCTGCATCATAGATGGACCGGTGATAAAACAGATCTGTCTCTTCGGCCAGTTTGCTAGCAAGTGGGCGCATTTCCTTTGTCAAAGCTTTAAGGGCATCCTCGTCAAAATCAGACCATCTTCTTTTTGAATCGGATAACCATTTCCAATATCCTCTGGATCAAGGTCAGCTATCCAAGCCTTAGCCCGAGTTAGTGCAGATAAAGCGACAGCCCTTGCAGTAGATCTCTTCATTTCTTCTAGCTGGGCCGGTGTCATGGAGAGCTTGGCCAATGTATCTTTGATTAAGGTTGATGCCGGTTTGTTGTATGAAGTAGTGCAGATAACTCGTTGAGCGCCAATATATAGCTGCTCAATTAAGGTATAAGCAGCCTTCAACTTCTTGTGCATATCTGAGCCAAGATGGGCGACGCGGCTACCTACAATGGTTACAATATTGTTGTTAAACCAGCAGTTTCAAGGCTGATGAAGTATGATTCATTACAAAGCTACTTACCAAAGATAGAAGAAGTCATATCATTGATTTGCCGCTTTAAACCAGTCAGCTCTTCTGCCACCGGTTTAAGGGCCGCTTCAGCATCCTCAGCCCGTTTTAACAGAGTGGCCTTCTCAGTCTCCCAGTCTGCCCGCTCGCCTTTGAAGCCATCCTTCAATTGCTCCATGGCGGTTAAAGCGCCTTTCAACTCATCTTTGGCCTTGGAAGTTTCTACTTGCTGGGACTTGATATTTTCTTGAAGATCGGCGATTTGGGAATCCTTGTTGCTCAAGTCAGCCTGCAAAAGACAGATAATGAAGTTGTTAATACTTTCTCAAAGTCCCAAGCACATAACAAGTTATACACTTGGCACTTGGGGGCTAATGCGGATTGCTTTTTCTTAGAAGTTCTTTCAAGTCCCAAGGCTCAATACAAGTATTAATCTTGGCACTTGGGGGCTAATGCTTAATTGATCAGATAAACCGGATGTGAAGGAATTAAACAAGGGTAAGCTTTACAATAGGAAGTACCGGTTCATCTTCAAGAGATAAACCGGCCCTTGGGGGCTACTAGAGTTAAGGATTGGAGCAGATTCTAAGGGAAAAGGGCTTATCCAAAGGAATAAATATTTACCTCATATCGCTCTTTCATCAGGTTTACCAAACCGACTGCATAGTCACGACTTATGTATAGCCGCTTCAAATATCCAGAATGGATGTCTTGAGCATTGAGATGAGCATAACTTGACAAATCAGATTTCCACTTGCCCTTCTCTATAGCGGCAAATTCTTCTTTTGCACCGTGCTTTGATAAAGCAACAGGATTGGCAGGAGTGGTATGGCCAAAGCCAGTAATTACAACATCATCTGTTGTGCCTTCAGCTGTTTTATTTGGGCTCAGTGGTTTATCAGAGGCCTTTGCTGGGCTTGGTGGATTGGCAGCGGGGCTTGGTGGATCAGCGTGTGGGCTTGGTGGATTTGCCTCTGGTGGATCAGCAAAGGTATCCTGGCCCTGAGGTGCCGGGTCATCTAGATCAATATCAGCAATTTGATCAACAGCCTCTGGGGCCCTCTCTGGTTCAGTGGCCGGATTATCATCAGTTGGTGTAGTCAGCTTAGCTTTTTTGCTAAGTCTGGCTTTGGCACTGCAAGTAAAACATAGGTTAGTATAATAAACCGGTGCAAGAAAGCAAAACTAAGTTTATTATGCTTACCCAGGGACGGTCTTGAGAGGAGGCATCTGGGTAGTCGATGAATCGCCGAAGGAGGAATTGGAAGTACCCTGATAATTTGAATCAGATGGATTAAGAGGGTATCGGAAGTAACCTGCCTTGGGATAAGATGTATTAGAAGTACAAGAGACCTCTGGACGGCGTTTTCGAACCGGGGTGTCCAGTAAACTAGAGGAGGTAACTTGTTGGCAACTGTGACAAGTTGTGTGATGAGCTTCATGTTGCTGTGTCTTCAAAGAAAAGTGCGGATCCAAATAAGTGAGAGGATGTGAACATTTTACTTTCCGGACTGCACGACAGAGTTTTTGTACTGGCACATGATCTGAATCGGAAGAAAGAGAAATTACCTCTACATGATCAGCGCGGCTGTCTTCCGCATCATCCTGATAATGATCATTGTCAATAAGGTGCATGAAAAATGAACCAAGGGAATCAAGTTCTACCACTGATTCCGAGTCATCAACATCTTCGGCCGGATTAGGGGACTCGGCGGTTCTTTTCTTTGCTAGCTTCTTTGAAGCCTTACTCTTAACACGAGGCGCTTGTCGGATTTCGGGTTCCGGTAGACCCTCTAGATTTGAACACTGGGGTGCGCGCGGAGATTTCGCCCACTACCTACCTGCACCTCACCGCCTTGCTAGGATCTAAGCTATGAGAGGAACAACACAAGAGACACAGGGTTTATACTGGTTCAGGCCACCATTGTGGTGTAATACCCTACTCCAGTGTGTGGTGTGGTGGATTGCCTCTTGGGATGATGATGAACAATACAAGGAAGAACAGCCTCGCGAGGGTCTGTTCTTGGCTGGTGCGACGAACTACTAGGGGGAGTTCAGTCGCTCTTTCCTACTGGTTTCAAGATGATCATCCTCTTCCCTACCTTGTGGGTGGCTAGTCCTATTTATAGGCAAAGGCCCTGGGCCTCTTCCCAAATATTGAGCGGGAAGGGCGCCAACAATTGGCCATTTTGAAGGGGAACATCTAGTACACTTATCTTGACTAAAATTGGTCCTCGCATGTCAAAGGCTCTGGTGATGACGCCGGCTTGGGCTCCACAATGAACTCCTTCCTGCCGTTGCGTCGGTCTTGGTCTTGTTGCACCGAAACGGACGCCTTTGTTTGATGCTCTCGCCTGCGCTTGCTCCCTTTGCACCAAAGAGGAAAGGAGGATACTGCGCGGGCTGGCGCCTGCCTGGCGCCCTTGGTCGTCAAGGCTTGCGTCATGGGCACCTCGTGAGGTACCCCGCCTTGATCTCTCCGCCTCCTCGCGAGCTAGCCTGACGAGGCCGTGCCTGAGGAAGCTCCCTGTCGTCCACCCCACGAGGCTTGGCCCCTCGCGAGGGTCTTGAGCTCGTGCTGATGAAGATGGGTCATGCTGGGCCGCCCCTTGAGCCACGCCGCAGGCCGCAGGCAGGCAAGTCCGGGGACCCCCATTCCCAGAACACCGACAGTAGCCCCCGGGCCCAAGGCGTGCCCGGACTTGGCTGAGCAGAGAAGCGAAGAGGCAAGTGCGAAGCGCCACAGGCCCTAACAGCCTGCGGCCTTGGGCGCCACGTGGCGGTTGATTGGACGTGGGCGGCTCCGCTCCCCCACGACGCCTCGGCAACTGCATGAACTGACAAGTCCCTGCATACAAAGCGGGTCATGATTACCTGTGATCATGGAGGCTGGCGGTTGGCCTCCTCTGGCTATAAGTATGAGGCGGCGCTTGCCCTTCTGGTCCATCCCCTCTTGCTTCTCCTTCTTCTTCATGGCTCCGCCAAAGAGGTTCTCGTCCGCGGAGAAAGGAAAGTCCCGCCAGGTGGGGCCTGACCCTCCCCTGCCCAAGCGCGGTCGAGGCCGTCCCCGCAAACACCCTGCGACTCCCACAGTGGCTCCCCGCGGCCGTGGAGGTGATCTCCCGCATGGTGAAGGGTGGCAGGCCGCCGCTGGGGGGCGCGCTATGGCTGCGCAACCCCCTAGGCCGCGCTCCCACTCGGCAGAGGTTCTGCCGGAGTTCATTGTGTGGTCGGCGGAACCGGCGAGCACCCGGCTCCAACTTCCTCGCTCCCTCCTAGGTGAGCTTCCGGCTGACGCCCCGGGCGGCCTCTGGCTTCAGGCGGACGGTTGCTGCAGCCGAGCCTCATGGGCTTCGCTAGAGGTCTCTGCAGCTGGGAGCCTGGCCCTGACCCGCGGCTGGAAAACGTTTGCCCGCATGCGTGGTCTGAGCCGGCGGTGCACCCTGCACTTCAAATTCGACGGCGATGCCACCCTCTATGTGAGGGTGTTCGAGGAAGATGGTCGCCGCGCTGGGTGCTGCCCTGAGAATGATGACCGCGGCTGTGGGTCCAGTCCCAGCGACGATGAAGACGACAGCGCGCGCGTGGCCGGCAGCGCTTGGGGTTCATCGAGCTTCAACGGCTCTTCTTCGGGCAGCGGCTCCTCCAGCGGTGGCCGCGATCAGCCTCCGCGCCGCCGCGCCTGCCTGGAGGGAGGTAGCGGGTCTGCCCGCCGTCGCTCCTCGGTGAAGCGTGAGATGGAGTCCTCCTGAGCTCTGGAGGCAGTTCGAGTCTCCCCCGTGAGTTGGTGTCGGGCAAGTCGCGCCTGTTTCGTTCTTTTTCCCTTTTCCTGCACAAAGAGACAGTAGTGTAGGGCCCCGCGGGGCGTGCTTGGACTATTGATGTTAGTTATTGTACTGCTTCCGATATTTCGGTATTGCGCTTTTGTGCCGCACGCCTGCGCATAGAAATTACTTAGCTCGGGGGGGGGGGGGGGCTGTCGTGACCTTTGCTTCCAAGGCCGAGGCCCCGTCGAACGCTTCGAGTCCTGCGAGGGTTAGTCTGAAGAGGTATCTCCCGGCCTCAGCTATGGAGGCGACCGACCCAGGTCCCGTGTTTGTGTCGCGGTGCCCGTGGGGCATGGACTGGAGGGGTGCTCCTGTAGTGGACCCGGGTAGGGAAGCCTCGAACGATAAGGGCGGAAAACACTCATGAGGGTGCCCGCGTTGCTCCTCGCGAGACTTGCGTGAGAGAAATCGGGGCAGGAGAGGGAAAAAGGCAAAGAGTCACAAGCCAAAGACGACAACAACTTCAATAAAACCTCGAATGGGGATGAACAAGCCAACTGCAGAAAGCAAATGAGAAAAGCCGCGTCCGGCACCTAATCTACTCTTTGACGTCTTCTCACCAGCGCGGAGCTAAGTGCTGCCACTGGGCGTGGGAGGGAGCCCCAGGGCCTGAGGCCGGCGCTCCTGAGACTCTGGGGCGTGTACAGCCCCAACTCATTATTACGTGAGAGTGTCATGGGCGGCGAGCTTTACAGGCATTGGCCTTCTTCACAGGCTCCGGGCCTTTCTCGGGAAGATAAACTTCATAGGTGTTTGCCTTATTCACAGGCACCGGGCCTTTTCCAAAATGCGACAGCTTCACAGGCGTTCACCCTCTTCACAAGCTCTAGGCCTTTTCCAAAATGGAACAGCTTCACAGGTGTTCGCCCTCTTCACAGGCTCTGGGCCTTTTCCAAAACGCAACAGCTTCACAGGCGTTTGCCCTCTTCACAGGCTCTGGGCCTTTTCCAAAATGCAACAGCTTCACAGGTGTTCGCCCTCTTCATAGGCTCTGGGCCTTTTCCAAAACGCAACAGCTTCACAAGCGTTCGCCCTCTTCACAGGCTCTGGGCCTTTTCAAGGGTAAAACCTCCGGAGGTGCTGGATGTTCCATGCATTCTGGACGGGTACCCCCTCCTGAGTCACCAAGCGCGCGGAGCCGGGCCTGGAAACATGAACAACCTTGAACGGGCCCTCCCACATGGGAGAGAGCTTATGCAGTCCCTCCCTAGAGAGAACCCGCCTGAGCATGAGGTCTCCTACCTCGAGAGTCCTGGGGAGGATGTTGCGGCAGTGGTATCGCCACAGCGCTTGTTGGTATCTTGCCACTCGGAGCGTAGCTTCCCGATGACGCTCCTCCCCCAGCACGAGGTCCGTCCCCCGCATGGCGTCCTGCTGCGCCTCGTCGAACGCCAGGACCCGTGCGGAACGACATCTGACCTCGTGAGGGAGGACCGCTTCAGCTCCATAGACCAGGAAGAACGGGGTCTCGCCAGTTGGCTTGGTCGCGGTCATGCGGATGGACCACAACACTGACTGATGCTCGTCGTACCAACCTCGGCCGCAGGCCTCCAACTTCTTCTTGAATGTCCTGGTCTTGAGGCCTCTCGGGAACTCCGCGTTGGCCCGCTCTGCCTGACCGTTGCTCTGGGGGTGCGCCACTGAAGTGTAGCATATCTGCGTTCCAAGGTTAGCACAGTATGTTTTGAAGAGGTTACTGGTGAACTACGAACCGTTGTCGGTGATGATGTGGTTCAGCACCCCGAACCGGCTCACGATGCCCTTGATGAACTTGACCGCAGAACCTGCGGGGATGGTGCGGACGGCTTCCACTTTAGCCCACTTAGTGAACTTGTCCACGGCGACATAGAGGTAGTGATAGCCCCCTGGCGCCCGAGGAAATGGGCCCAGGATATCCAGCCCCCAGACTGTGAATGGCCATGAGAGGGGTATAGTTTGCAGACCTCCCGCCGGCTGATGGATCTGCTTGGCATGGAATTGGCAGGCCTCGCAAGCCTTCACCAGTTCGACGGCATCATTGAGCACAGTGGGCCAATAGAATCCACTGCAGAACACCTTGCCAACGAGGGTCCGCGATGATGAATGATGCCCACAGTCTCCACCGTGTATATCCGCCAGCAGTTCCTTCCCTTGCTCCCTGGAGATGCAGCGCAGGGACACATCATTCGGTCGCCTCCGGTAGAGCTCTCCATCCCTGATGCAGTATGTTGTGGCCTGTCGTGCCATGCGCTCCGCTTCCTCCTCCTTCTCTAGCAAGGTCCCTTGCGTCAAATAGCTCTGGAGCTCCGTGATCCAGCACCCTCCTGAGGCTCCATCGTCAAGAGCAGACGCGCCCCTGAGGCCGGGCCGAAGACCGGGGCTCCCGAGGCTGGCGGCTGGGGGAGCTCCTCCCGAGGCTGCATCATGCTTGACAGCGATGGCGTGGCCGAGGGCTTGAAGAGCCGCTCCTCGAACACGCCAGGCTCCTGAGGTAGCCGCCTGGATGCTCGTTTGGCGATGTCGTTGGCCTCCTGATTGGTTCCACGGGGCACATGCTGCAACTCTAGCCCCCAGAGCTGCTTCTCCATCCTGCGGACCTTCGCAAGGTAGGCTTCCATGTGCTCGTCCCTCGGCTCGTATACTTTGTTGGAGAAGTTGATGAGGAGTTGTGAATCGCCCTTGATGGTAAGGCGCTTCACTCCTAGGGCGGCCGCGGCCTTCAGGCCTGCTATTAGGCCTTCATATTCTGCTATGTTGTTGGAGACCTTTTCTCCGTGCTGGAAACAGAGCTGCACGGCGTAGTAGAGCTTGTCTTGAGTAGGAGATATAAGCACCGCACCAGCCCCCGCGTCGTGCCTGGAGAACTCCCCATCAAAGTACATGACCCAACCGTCCGTCGCCTCACTTCCCGGGGAGAGGGATCGATCCTCATCAGCCTTGAGGCCCGGCACCTCCATCCACTCTGCCATGAAATCTGCCAAGGCGCCCCCCTTGGTGACTCTGGTTGTGCTGAATTCGAGCTGAAACGCTTGCAGTTCAATGTTCCACTCGGCGACTCTTCTAGCTGAGTTAGGGCTCCTGAGCACCCTTTCCAAAGGGTACGCTGAGACAACATTGATGGGGTGGCCCTGAAAATAATGCCGCAGCTTGCGCAAGGCCACCAATAGCGCGGGGAGTTTCTGAGGCATGGGGTACCACGCCCTTGCGTCCTGAAACACTGTGCTGACGAAGTACATAGGATGTTCAACAAGGTTGGGAATGCTGGTGTCAAAGGCGCCCTCCGGAGACCGTGGCGCCTCTTGAGACAGGGGAGCCTCCAGCGGCTGGTCGCTAGGGGGAGGGGTCTCCGCTGTCCCGAGTGCGCTCCCCTGCGGCGGCTGATCCTTCTTGGCTGTGGTAGTGGTCCCTATGGGTCTTCCTTGTTCACGCTTCGCCTCGACCCGGGCAGATGCCGTGTTTTTGGTCCGACGCTCCTCCCTAACCGCCACCAGGGCTGCGCTGGCGGAGTAGGGAGTGGCTGCAAGGTAGAGCACCAGGGGTTCCTGAGGGCGCGGGGCCACCATTACCGGAGGGCTGGTTAGGTACCTCTTGAGATCTTGGAACGCCTTGTGGGCCTCTTCAGTCCATTCAAAGGGTCCCTTTTTCTTCATCAGCTGGAAGAAAGGCAGCACTCGCTCCCCCAACTTGGAGATGAAGCGTCCTAGTGCTGTCACACGCCCAGTGAGCTTCTGCATTTCTCTGAGGGTCTTTGGTGGGCTCATGTCCTCGACCGCCTTGACCTTTTCTGGGTTAGCTTCGATGCCTTGGTGGGACACAAGGAAGCCCAAGAGCTTGCCTGGGGGGACCCCAAACACACACTTCTCTGGGTTGAGCCGCAGGCTCACAGTGTTGAGGCTTGCGAAGGTTTCCTCCAGGTCTTGTATCAGGGTCTCGGCCTCACAAGACTTCACCACAATATCATCGACGTAAGCCTCAACGTTCTTCCCGAGCTGCGGGCCCAAGGTGATGTGCATCAGCCGCTGAAAGGTTGCCCCTGCATTGTGCAGCCCGAACGGCATGCATGTGTAGCAGTACACCCCATACGGGGTTAGAAAAGCCGTTTTTCCACATCTTCTACCACCATCTTGATCTGGTGATACCTAGAGAAGGCATCCAA
Organism: Triticum aestivum; assembly: GCF_018294505.1. NCBI lineage: Eukaryota > Viridiplantae > Streptophyta > Magnoliopsida > Poales > Poaceae > Triticum > Triticum aestivum. The sequence continues at coordinate 231,041,847 of NC_057798.1, forward strand.
GAAACAGAACAGGTCACACTCGGCGGTGGAGTCGACGATCTGATCGATGCGGGGGAGCGGAAACGGACCTTGCGGGCAGGCTTTGTTGAGGTTGGTGAAATCGACACACATACGTTCCTTCCCCCCTTTCTTTGGCACGACGACTGGGTTGGCCAACCAATCCGGGTACCGGACCTCGCGAATGACCCCTGCAGCTTCCAACTTGCGGGTCTCTTGGACGATGAAAGCCTGCTTTTCTGTGGACTGCCGCCTTGCTTTCTGCTTCACGGGGTGGACATTGGGGCACACATTGAGGTGGTGCTCGATTACGCCTCTAGGGATCCCCGCCAGCTGATCGGGCTCCCATGCGAATACCTTCTTGTTCGCGCGCAGGAACTTGACCAGGGCCTCCTCCTGCTCGGGCTCGAGGTTGGCGCCTATGGTGAAGGTGGTGTCAGTGGATCCGTCCTCGTCAACCAGCATCTGCTTGGTTTCTGCCTTGTCTTGGGTGAACAACTGCTTCTTCTTGGCCGGCGCAGCCCCCTTGGGCTCAGGGGCGTCCGAGTCGGCAGGCTGCGCCGCCGCCGCCGCCTTGAAGGTGAGCTTGAGCACTTGCAACGCATCCCCGGTGTCTCCGCACACGGTGAGGACGCCGCTGCTCCCAGGCATTTTCATGAGGTTGTACGCCGGGTGAGTCGCGGCCATGAATCGGGCCAGCGCTGGGTAGACGAGGATGGCCTTGTATGGGAGGACGATGGGGGCGATGTCGAAGTTGATTAGCTCCCTGCGTAAGTTGTCATAGGTGCCAAAGGTTACCGGGAGACGGATCTGCCCCAGGGAGCTGGAGGACCTGCCCCCGACGCCCAAGAAGGATCGGCTGGGCCGAAGCCGCTTCGGTGGTATGTGGAGGAGGCTGAAGGCTTCAATCGAGAGCATGCTAAGGCCCGAGCCGCCATCGATGAGCCTCTTGGTGACAGTCACCTGGCACATGGTGGGGGTGCATAGCATCGGGAGCGCGCCCGAGCAGGCTGAGTTGGAGGGGTGGTCCTCCGAGCTGAAGGCCAGATCAGCCTTGGGCGCCGACTGACCTGAAGGAGCCCCCTGCCGCGTGGAGGCAGTGCCGACCTGGCGGACGAATGGCTTGACGTGGCGGCCCAAAGGTGGCGCCTTTGAGCCGCCCAGGAGGGCCGCAATGACCGGGGGCGCCGGTGCAGCGTGCTGGGCGAGGAAGAGGTTGCGCAGCTCTTCCCAAGGGGCCACAGAAGCCGCTGGTAACTTGTTCAGCCACCGCACCTGTCTCAAGGCTGGGGCCAAGGCTCGGAGCCTCCTGGCCCCCGCGCTAGCGCTAACGACCGGAGCGGGCGGCGCGCCGCTCATCGCAGGGCGAGTCACGGTGTCAGCGGAGAGCGGGTCGGCGGAAGGAAAAGCTCCGGCGCACCCCTACCTGGCGCGCCAAATGTCGGATTTCGGGTTCCGGCAGACCTTCTAGATTCGAACAGTGGGGTGCGCGTGGAGATTTCGCCCACTACCTACCTACACCTCACCGCCTCGCTAGGATCTAAGCTATGAGAGGAACAACACAAGAGACACAGGGTTTATACTGGTTCAGGCCACCATTGTGGTGTAATACCCTACTCCAGTGTGTGGTGTGGTGGATTGCCTCTTGGGCTGATGATGAACAATACAAGGAAGAACAGCCTCGCGAGGGTCTGTTCTTGGCTAGTGCGACGAACTGCTAGGGGGAGTTCAGTCGCTCTTTCCTACTGGTTTCAAGATGATCATCCTCTTCCCTACCTTGTGGGTGGCTAGTCCTATTTATAGGCAAAGGCCCTGGGCCTCTTCCCAAATATTGAGCGGGAAGGGCGCCAACAATTGGCCATTTTGAAGGGGAACATCTAGTACACTTATCCTGACTAAAGTTGGTCCTCGCCTGTCAAAGGCTCTGGTGGTGACGCCGGCTTGGGCTCCACAATGACCTCCTTCCTGTCGTTGTGTCGGTCTTGGTCTTGTTGCACCGAAACGGACGCCTTTGCTTGATGCTCTCGCCTAAGCTTGCTCCCTTTGCACCAAAGAGGAAAGGAGGACACTGCGCGGGCTGGCACCCACCTGGTGCCCTTGGTCGTCATGGCTTGCGTCATGGGCACCTCGTGAGGTACCCCGCCTTGATCTCTCCGCCTCCTCGCGAGCCAGCCTGACGAGGCCGTGCCTGAGGAAGCTCCCTATCATCCACCCCGAGACGCTTGGCCCCTCGCGAGGGTCTTGAGCTCGTGCTGATGAAGATGGGCCGTGCTGGGACGCCCCTTGAGCCACGCCGTAGGCCGTAGGCAGGCAAGTCTGGGGACCCCCGTTCCCAGAACACCGACAGCGCTCTCACCGGTTTGTCTTGTGGTTTTGCCGGCTTGTCTTGAGATTTCCTCTTCCATAACAGATCATTGCTCTGAAAAGATAAGTAGAAGGTCATCAGAAAGTGTTAATAGGGGGTGAATTAAAAACAGAAAGATACAATTCTTACAGATGGCGGTTTATTGGAGGCATAAAAGGGACGCAGCCAGTCTTGCTGCACTCAGATATCATTTCATCCAACATCTTTTTGACAGCTTCAGTAATCTCTTCATCAGCTAGCCGAATATCAATATGAGGTTGAGGGTCTTTCAATTCTCCTGTGTACTCGCTCATTAAACCGGGGCACCGGCTTAAGGGCAAGATACTCCACGAAACCCAGCAACAGACAAGGTCAATACCGGTTAAATCGTTTACCATAAAAGCCCGAATCTTAGAAATTTGTGGTGCATATTTCGATCGTTCCCTGGCAGTAAGCCGTTGAGGAAATGGATGTTCACTACTGAGCTGGTGAGCACAATAACCCGGCAGAGGATTTTCATCATCAGGAGTGGTATTCCGGCAGTAAAACCACGTTTCATTCCAGTCCTTGGGGTGGCTGTGATGTTTGGCATGAGGAAAAATGACTTCTTTCCTTTTTTGAATTGACACCCCGCCAAGTTCAGTGTTGGGGCCGTCGGTAAATTCAGTATGGCGGTTCAAGTGGAAGAAGTCTCTGAAAAATTCAATGGTCGGTTCTTCTTGCAGATAAACCTCACAAAACACTTGGAAATTGCAAATGTTGGACACAAAGTTCGGTCCAATATCTTGAGGGCGGAGTTGGAAGCTGGCAAGTACATCCTAGAAATTTTTTGATCCAGGAGGGCTAAACCCTCGGTCCAGATGATGTACAAACACAACTACTTCTCCATCTTGAGGTTCAGGAGGATTTTCAGCACCCGGGACTCTCCAACGGATGGTTTCTTGCTTTGCTAAAGCGCCAGTCACAACATACCCAGTAAGCTTCTCTTCCGTAACCTGGGAGGGAACCCAATTGCAAGAAAAGAACTGTTTGGCATTTTTGATGACAAGCTGTAAAATAAGTTCAAACGCCGGATTATGGTTCAAGATTGATATGCATAAACCGGCGCCAGACCGGGGGAAGGAATCAACCATAGAAGATGTACATGTTAAACCGGATACTGATGCTCAGGTAAAATTGGCGGTTTAAGAGAGGGATAACGGTACCTAGTGGATTATCAACTTTGAATGGTTAAACCGCCTACAGTGCTATGGAAGAAACAGATCTGAAAATTACTAAGTGTTGTAGAAACAAGTTTCACAGGCTAAAGTTATAATTATGGATCTAGCGCAGTTCAGGAAAAAGAAAAATCTCAAAGCCCTAAAATGACGACAGTAGAATAGAAAAGGTCCAGATGGGATCTGTTTATGGACGAAGGGATGCTATGGTGAGGAAAAATAAATTATAGTTTCGACCGCGCGGGGAAGATGTCAAGTTCAAGAAACGATAGGGCAGTAAGGGAAAGCAATGAACACCGACGAATAATGATGAACACCGACGAAGGCATGAAACCCTAATGCAGATCTAGGGTTGAAGAATGAGGGCTTGCCGGCTTCACAGGAGTGGCAGAAAAGTGTCATGGTTCTCTGGTACGTTCAGGTCGATGCAGCAGCCAAGGGTGATGCAGCGCTTTAAGGTCGAGGGCGGCGACGGAGATTTAGGGCTCGGGCGTCGCAAGGAGGAAGAAGAGGTGAAGAAACACGAAAGGGGAAGGAAAAAGGACCTCTGGTCCTATTTATAAGGCGAATGGATAAGTAGGTAGGCGCGGGAATCGAGGAGCCCAAAACAGAGAATGGAATACAGTTGTCATCTCTGTTTTCAGAGATTAATTAATAAAAGAAGTATTTACAGGTTTTTATACAGAGATGATGTCATGACGATTCGCTGCAATCTTAGAAGATGACGTCATGGCGGTTTATCAAGTTCATATGGAGGAGATGTCGTGGCAGTTTACTAGGATCATATGAGGATGTTCAAGGGGTTTTTTCTAAGTGTTGAAGATTGACATGAACAGGTTCAAATCAATCTGGGCCCTAATGTTGGGGATATAACTACTAAGTATAAACCGCCCAGGAGGGGCCGGTTTATGCTCATCCATATTGAAGCACATGAAGACAAGGAGCATGGCGCTCTACCATTGAAGCTTAGATGCCCAGAGTCCAAAGGCGGTTTAGAGACCATAAACGTAAACCATCATGAGATGTGTAAACGTGTGTTGTAAGTTAGGGAAGGTAGAAACAGAGCCAGACACGTGTATGAGCCGGCATCGGTGTTCTGTAAACCACCAGGCGTCAACCTGTGTATATAAAGGGACGACCCGGCGGCGGTTCAGGGACAAGAAACAATAACTCGAGAGACAGGTAAAGCGGATTCGCTCCTAGCTCATTGAGATCCCATCAATTCCACCACAACTGGATCGTAGGCTTTTACCTTCACTGCAAGGGGCCGAACCAGTATAAACTCCCCGTGTCCTTTGTCCGGTTTAACCCCTTTTTGCTAATCTCGTTGCGATGGCTCCACGACTAAGTCCTCTCACTAGGACATCTGACGTGTTAATTCCACGACAGCAGCTGAGTTGTCAATTCAACCACACCTGGATAACTTAGTATCTGCAGCAAAGTATTTAGTAGCAAAGTAGTATGGAAGTAACAATAACAGTAGCAAAAGTAATAGTAGCAGATTTGTAGTAACTGCAACAGCAGCAATGGTAAAGTAAATAAGCAAAGCACAATATGTGAAAAGCTCATAGGCATTGGATCAGTGATGGATAATTATGTTGGATGTGATTCCTCATGTAATAGTTATAACATAGGGTGACACAGAACTAGCTCCAGTTCATCAATGTAATGTAGGCATGTATTCTGAATGTAGTCATACGTGCTTATGGAAAAGAACTTGCATGACATCTTTTGTCCTACCCTCCCATGGCAGCGGGGTCCTAATGGAAACTAAAGGACATTAAGGCATCCTTTTAATAGAGTACCGGACATGAACTCCTCAAACTATGTTCATCACCGAGAAGTATCCCGATTATTGTCACTTCGGGGTTGTCAGATCATAACACATAATAGGTGACTATAGACTTGCAAGATAGGATCAAGAACTCAACTATATTCATGAAAACATAATAGGTTCAGATCTGAAATCATGACACTCGGGCCCTAGCGACAAGCATTAAGCGTAGCAAAGTCATAGCAACATCAATCTCAGAACATAGTGGATACTAGGGATCAAACCCTAACAAAACTAACTTGATTACATGGTAAATCTCATCCAACCGATCACCGTCCAGCAAGCCTATGATGGAATTACTCACACACGGCGGTGAGCATCATGAAATTGGTGATGGGGGATGGTTGATGCTGACGGCGGCGACGAATCCCCCTCTTTGGAGCCCCGAACGGATTCCAGATCAGCCATCCCAAGATAGTTTAGGGCTTGGCGGCGGCTCCGTATCGTAAAACGCGATGAATCTTTCTCTCTGATTTTTTCTCCATGAAAGGAAATATATGGAGTTGGAGTTGAGGTCGGTGGAGGTCCAGGGGGCCCACGAGGCAGGGGCGCGCCCTGGGGGGCGCGCCCCCCACCCTCGTGGACAGGGTGTGGGCCCCCTGGTGCTGATTCTTTCGCCAGTATTTTTTATTAATTCTGAAAAGTTGCTCCGTGGATTTTCAGGTCATTCCGAGAACTTTTATTTCTGCACAAAAATAGTACCATGGCAGTTCTGCTGAAAACAGCGTCAGTCCGGGTTAGTTCCATTCAAATCATGCAAGTTAGAGTCCAAAACAAGGGCAAAAGTGTATGGAAAAGTAGATAAGACAGAGACGTATCAACTCCCCCAAGCTTAAACCTTTGCTTGTCCTCAAGCAATTCAGTTGACAAACTGTAAGTGATAAAGAAAAACTTTTACAAACTCTGTTTGCTCTTGTTGTTGCAAATATGTAAAGCCAGCATTTAGTTTTCAGCAAAGATTACAAACTAACCATATTCACAATAATACTTAGGTCTCATGTTTACTCATATCAATGGCATAATCAAATAGCGAGCAATAATAATAAAACTCGGATGACAACACTTTCTCAAAACAATCATAATATGATATAACAAGATGGTATCTCGCTAGCCCTTTCTGAGACCACAAAACATAAATGCAGAGCACCTTTAAAGATCAAGGACGGACTAAACATTGTAATTCATGGTAAAAGAGATCCAGTCATAGTCATGCCCAATATAAACTAATAGAAATGCATGCAAATGACAGCGGTGCTCTCCAGCGGGTGCTTTTTAATAAGAGGGTGATCTCAACATAAAAGTAAATAGATAGGCCCTTCACAGAGGGAAGCAGGGATTTGTAGAGGTGCCAGAGCTCGATTTTGAAATAGAGATAAATAATATTTTGAGCGGTACACTTTCACTGTCAACATAACACCTAAGAGATCTTGATATCTTCCATGCTACACACATTATAGGCGGTTCCCAAACATAATGGTAAAGGTTGTACTCCCCCACCACCAACAAGCATCAATCCATGGCTTGCCCGAAACAACGGGTGCCTCCAACTAACAACAATCCTGGGGGAGTTTTGTTTTCAATTATTTTGATTTGATTTGTGCATGGGACTGGGCATCCCGGTGACCAGCCATTTTCTCGTGAATGAGGAGCGGAGTCCACTCCTCTTGAGAATAGTCGGCCTAACATGGAAGATACAGACAGCCCTAGTTGATACATGAGTTGTTCGAGCATACAAAACAGAATTTCATTTGAAGGTTTGGAGTTTGGCACATACAAATTTACTTGGAACGGCAGGTAGATACCGCATATAGGAAGGTATAGTGGACTCATATGGAATAACTTTGGGGTTTATGGAGTTTAGATGCACAATCAGTATTCCCGCTTAGTACAGGTGAAGGCTAACAAGAGACTGGGAAGCGACCAACTAGAGAGCGACAACAGTCATGAACATGCATTAAAATTAATCAACCCTGAGTGCAAGCATGAGTAGGATATAATCCACCGTGAACATAAATATCCTGAAGGCTATGTTGATTTTGTTTCAACTACATGCGTGAACATGTGCCAAGTCAAGTCACTCGAATCATTCAAAGGAGGATACCACCCTATCATACCCCATCACAGCCATTTTAATAGCATGTTGGCACGCAAGGTAAACCATTATAAGCTCCTAGCTAATTAAGCATGGCATAAGCAACTATAATCTCTAATTGTCATTACAAACATGTTTATTCATAATAGGCTGAATCAGGAACGATGAACTAATCATATTTACAAAAACAAGAGAGGTCGAGTTCATACCAGCTTTTCTCATCTCAATCAGTCCACCATATATCGTCATTATTTCCTTTCACTTGCATGACCGAACGGTGTGTATAATAATAATAGTCCATGTGCATTGGACTAAGCTAGAATCTGCAAGCATTCAATTCAAGGGAGAAGACAAGGTAATATAGGATCTTGGTTAAATCAACAATAATGCATATAAGAGCCACTCAACATTTTCATTATGGTCTTCTCCTCTCAACCCCCAAAGAAAAGAAAAGAAATAAAACTATTTACACGGGAAAGCTCCCAACAAGCAAAAGAAGAACGAGGAATATTTTTGGGTTTTATTTTAATTACTACTACAAGCATGGAAAGTAAACTAACTATTTTTTTTGTTTTTCTTAAGGTTATTCAAACACACAAGAAGAATACTAGAAAAAGAAATTAAACTAGCAAGGATATGGAGGGCCGGCGCCTCGGCCAGAGGAGAAGAGACGACGGCGGCTCCCTCTGAGTGGGGCAGCGACCCTTCGGGCCTCACATCGTGCGCGGCGGGACATAACTATAGTCCATCCATCTGCCGAGGGAGCGACCAATGGGTCCATGCACGCCGAAAAACATGGAGGAAACGAAGCGTCTTGGCGGCGTGAGAGGGTGTGGGCCTCCTCGGAGCTGTCGGACATTGATGGAGGCAGGTTGAACGCACAGCTTTGTGTGGGCCTTGCCGCGCCGGAGCCCCTGGAGCGGAAGGGGCACGGAGGATCCCCACCGAAGCGGTAGATGACGCCGGGGTGGGCGATGTGACCGCGCGGCGCCAGGCGGACAAAGAAGTGCAGATGGCATCACGCTCCCAGTGCGAGGGCTCGTCAAGAGGGGTGCACCCGGCAATCACACTCTGAAGCCGATGAGGTGCCCAGCCATCGCCTGTCGGCGGCCGGAGGCCAACCGAAGGAGCAGACGGAACGGATCTTGGACCGGGGTGACTCGAGGTCGGAGAAGACGAGAGACCCAAAAAAGTTGGAGAGACACCTGGTGGGAGGAAGGGCGCGGGAGGAGCGAGGTGGTGTGGCATAGGAGCAGTGCTGGGAGAGGCACCGGGGGAGACCGGCAGCGGGGCGCCGCCGCGCCGGGCGAGCGCGTCGCAGGAGCGTCGAGCTCCAACGGTCATATTTCTTTGAGTTCTTCGTACTTGATTTGTTAATATCTCTACTTAAACATGATGCTCAACTCCATATATTATTTCCCAATGATCTATGGTTATCCTATGATGTTTGAGTAGATTCGTTTTGTCCTATGGGTTAATCGTGATCTTGGTTGGTATGATTGTATATTTTATTTATGGTGTTGTCCTACGGTGGCCTCCGTCTCGCGCAAACGTGAGGGCCCCCCGTTGTAGGGTGTTGCAATACGTTGATGATTTGCCTATGGTGGGTTGCGAGAGTGACAGAAGCTTAAACCCGAGTAGGTGGGTTGTTGCGTATGGGATAAAGAGGACTTGATACTTAATGCTATGGCTGGGTGTCACGACCTTAATAATCTTTAGTAGTCGCGGATGCTTGCTAAGGGTCCAATCATAAGTGCATATGATGCAAGTAGAGAAAGTATGTTAGCTCATGCCTCTCCCTCATATAGAATTACAAGAATGATTACCGGTACTTGTTATCGATTGCCTAGGGACAAATGACTTTCTTGTTGACAAAAGCTATCTGCTTTTATTATCTTGCATTTTACTCATAGTTTTATTCTTGCAAAATAGTTTCATACTTGTTTTAGGTAAAGCAAACGTCAAGTGTTCGTAGACTTGTATCGGTGGTCGATAGAACTTGAGGGAATATTTGTTCTGCCTTTAGCTCCTCGTTGGGTTCGACACTCTTATTTATCAAAGAAGGCTACAAACGATCCCCTATACTTGTGGGTTATCATGGAGCTTTGGGCAAGGAGAGCGAAAATGGCAGCAAGATGAGCAAGAACTCGGGTTTGAGCTACGGGATGATATTTCTAGAGGAAGACGAAGTGGATGGGTGCTGGAATAAGTGGAGGGGACACACGTGGGGCCCACAAGACAGGGGGCGCACCAGGGGGGTAGAGCGCGCCCTCCACCCTTGTGGCCAGCTGGTGCATCCCTCTGGTGTGTTCTTAGTGCCAGAAATTCTGAAATGTTCTATAAAAATCATACTAAATTTTCAGGGCATTTGGAGAACTTTTATTTTTGGGGAATTTTTTATTCCAAGGATAATTCAGAAAACAGACATAAAATACTATTTATTTTCTTTATTTGATCTAAATAACAAAAGGTAAAAGGAGAGTACAGAAAGTTGTGCTTCCTAAATTCATCCATCTCATGCTCATCAGAAGGAATCCACTAACAAGGTTGATCAAGTCTTGTTAACAAACTTCTTCTGAATAACATGAAACCGGAGAATTTTCAAATAACACTAGGTTACCTCAATGGGGGTATGCATGTCCCCAACAATAAGAATATCATATTTATTTTTGACAGTAGGAAGAGGGAATTCAAAACCTCCAATAGTAATAGTTGAAAAATTTCCAATAGAATTGATACTATGAACTTGGGGTTGTTTCCCCAGAAAGTGTACCATATGCTCATTACCATTAACATGAAAACTGATATTGCCTTTGTTGCAATCAATGACAGCCCCTGCAATATTAAAAAAATGGTCTGCCAAGGATGATCGACATACTGTCGTCCTCAGGAATATCAAGAATAACAAAGTCCGCTAAGATAGTAACGTTTGCAACCACAACAGGCACATCCTCACAAATACTGATGGGTATAGCAGTTGATTTATCAGCCATTTTCAAAGAGATTTCAGTAGGTGTCAACTTATTCAAATCAAGTCTACGATACAAAGAGAAAGGCATAACACTAACACCGGCTCAAGGATCACATAAAGCAGTTTTAACATAGTTTCTTTTAATAGAGCATGGTATAGCTGGTACTCCTCGATCTCCAAGTTTCTTTGGTATTCCACCCTTAAAAGTATAATTAGCAAGCATGGGGGAAATTTTAGCTTCCAGTATATTTCTTTTATTTGTAACAATATCTTCATATACTTAGCATAAGGAGGCATTTTAAGCATATCAGTCAAACGCATACGCAAAAAGATAGGTCTAATCATTTGAGTAAAGTGCTCAAAATCCTCATCATCCTTTTTCATGGATGGCTTAGGAGGAAAAGTCCTGGGTTTCTGAACCCATGGTTCTCTTTCTTTACCGTGCTTCCTAGCAATAAAATATCTCTTATCGCAATGTTGATTCTTTGATTGTGGGTTATCAAGATCAACAACAGGTTCAATCTCTACATCATTATCATTACTAGGTTGAGCATCAATATGAACATCATCATTAACATTATCAATAGGTTCATGTTCATCACCAGATTGTGTCTCAGCATCAGAAATAGAAATATCATTGGGATTCTCAGGTGTGTCTATAACAGGTTCACTAGAAGCATGCAAAGTCCTATCAGTGTTCTTTTTCTTTTTATTAGCGGTACTAGGTGCATCAGTATTAGTTCTCTGGGAATCTTGCTCAATTCTCTTAGGATGGCCCTTAGGGTACAAAGGTTCCTGGGTCATTTTGCCACCTCTAGTCATAACCCTAACAGCATTATCATTGTTCTTATTATTTAAATCATTGAGCAAATCATCGTGTGCCTTAAGTACTTGTTCTAATTGAGTCGTAACCATGGAAGCATGTTTACTAATAAGCTTAATATCACTTTTAACTTTAGACATATAATCACTCAAGTGTTCAACCATATAAGCATTTTGTTTCAATTGTCTACCAACATAAGCATTAAAGTTTTCTTATTTAAGAATAAAATTATCAAACTCATCCAAGCAATGACTAGCAGACTTATTATGAGAAATATCACCTTCATCAAATCTATAGAGAGAATTTACCTTTACTACCTATGTCGGGTTATCAAGACCATGTATTTCTTTAATAGGCGATAAATTCTTAACATCTTCAGCTTTAATACATTTTTCTTTCATAGATTTCTTTGCCTCTTGCATATCTTCAGGACTGAGAAATAGAATACCCCTTTTCTTCGGAGTTGGCTTAGGAGTTGGTTCAGGAAGTGTCCAATCATTATCATTACTCAATATATTATTCAATAGCAACTCAGCTTGCTCGACAGTTCTTTCCTTGAAAACACAACCAACACAACTATCTAGGTGGTCTCTGGAAGCATCGGTTAGTCCACTATAAAAGATATTAAGTATTTCATTTTTCTTGAGAGGATGATCAGGCAAGGCATTAAGTAATTGGAGAAGCCTCCCCCAAGCTTGTGGGAGACTCTCTTCTTCAATTTGCACAAAGTTAAATATTTCCCGTAAGGCAGCTTGTTTCTTATGAGCAGGAAAATAATTTGTAGAGAAGTAGTAAATCATATCCTGGGGACTATGCACACAACTAGGAGCAAGAGTATTAAACCAAATCTTAGCATCACCCTTTAACGAGAAAGGAAACAATTTAAGAATATAGTAATAGCGAATTTTTTTCCTCATGAGCAAATAAGGTGGCTATATCATTCAATTTAGTAAGATGTGCCACAACCGTTTCAGATTCATAACCATGGAAAGGATCAGATTCAACCAAAGTAATTAACTCAGGATCGACAGAGAATTCATAATCCTTATCAGTAACACAGATAGGTGAAGTACCAAACACAGGATCATATTGCATTCTAGCATTCAAAGACTTTTCTTTCAGCTTAGCTACCAGATTCTTAAGATCATATCTATCATTGCATGCAAAAAAGTCTCTAGCAGTTTCTTCATCCATAATATAACCCTTAGGTACAGCAGGAAATTCATATCTAGGGGGAGAATCTTCATCATCAGATTCAACAATATCATCATTTTTAGTAATTTCATTCTCTCTCACCCTAGCAAGTTGTTCATCAAGAAATTCACCTAGTAGCACGGTATTATCAAGCAGAGAAGTAGTATCATCATAAGCATCATGCATAGCAGAAGTGGCATCATCAATAACATGCGACATATCAGAATCAATAACAGGTGTAGGTGTCGCAAGTTTACTCAAAGAAAAAGGTGAATCAAGTGCAGAGCTAGATGTCAGTTCCTTACCTCCCCTCGTAGTTGAGGGGAAAATCTTGGTTCTTCGATCTTTCAAATTCCTCATAGTGATCAACAGATATAAATCCCAAGTGACTCAAAGAATAGAGCTATGCTCCCCGGCAACGACGCGAGAAAAAGGTCTTCATAACCCACAAGTGTAGGGGATCGCAACAGTTTTCGAGGGTAGAGTATTCTGTTGGAAATATGCCCTAGAGGCAATAATAAAAGGATTATTATTATATTTCTTTGTTCATGATAATTGTCTTTTATTCATGCTATAATTGTATTATCCGGAAATCGTAATACACGTGTGAATACTTAGACCACAACATGTCCCTAGTGAGCCTCTAGTTGACTAGCTCGTTGATCAACGGATAGTCATGATTTCCTGACTATGGACATTGGATGTCATTGATAACGGGATCACATCATTAGGAGAATGATGTGATGGACAACACCCAATCCTAAGCATAGCACAAAGATCGTGTAGTTCATTTGCTAGAGCTTTTCCAATGTCAAGTATCTTTTCCTTAGACCATGAGATCATGTAACTCCCGGATACCGTAGGAGTGCTTTGGGTGTACCAAACGTCACAACGTAACTGGGTGACTATAAAGGTGCACTACAGGTATCTTCGAAAGTGTCTGTTGGGTTGACATGGATCAAGACTGGGATTTGTCACTCCGTATGACGGAGAGGTATCTCTGGGCCCACTCGGTAATGCATCATCATAATGAGCTCAAAGTGACCAAGTGTCTGGTCACGGGATCATGCATTACGGTACGAGTAAAGTGACTTGCCAGTAACAAGATTGAACGAGGTATTGGGATACCGACGATCAAATCTCGGGCAAGTAATGTACCGATTGACAAAGGGAATTGTATACGGGGTTGCTTAAATCCTCGACATTGTGGTTCATTCGATGAGATCATCGAGGAGTATGTGGGAGCCAACATGGGTATCCATATCCTTCTGTTGGTTATTGACCGGAGAGCCGTCTCGGTCATGTCTGCATGTCTCCCGAACCCGTAGGGTCTACACACTTAAGGTTCAGTGACGCTAGGGTTGTATGAATATGAGTATGCAGCAAACCAAAAGTTGTTCGGAGTCCTGGATGAGATCCCGGACGTCACGAGGAGTTCCGGAATGGTCCGGAGGTAAAGAATTATATATAGGAAGTGCAGTTTCGGCCATCGGGAAAGTTTCGGGGGTCACAGGTATTGTACCGGGACCACCGAAAGGGTCCCGGGGGTCCACCGGGTGGGGCCACCTATCCCGGAGGGCCCCGTGGGCTGAGGTGGGAGGGGAACCAGCCCCTAGTGGGCTGGTGTGCCCCCCCTTGGGCCCCCTGCGCCTAGGGTTGGAAACCCTAGGGTGGGGGGCGCCTCCACTTGCCTTGGGGGGCACTCCACCCCCCTGGCCGCCGCCCCCCTTGGGAGATCCCATCTCCAGGGCCGCCCCCCCCTAGGGGGCCTATATAAAGGGGGCGGGAGGGCAGCCGTACCCCTGAAGTCTTGGCACCTCCCTCTCCCCTATTACACCTCTCCCTCTCGCAGAATCTCGGCGAAGCTCTGCCGGAACCCTGCTGCATCCACCACCACGCCGTCGTGCTGCTGGATCTTCATCAACCTCTCCCCCCCCTTGCTGGATCAAGAAGGACGAGACGTCACACTGACCGTACGTGTGTTGAACGCGGAGGTGCCGTCCGTTCGGCGCTAGGACCTCCGGTGATTTGGATCACGATGAGTACGACTCCCTCAACCCCGTTCTCTTGAACGCTTCCGCTCGCGATCTACAAGGGTATGTAGATGCACTCCTCTCTCTTGTTGCTAGATGAACTCATAGATTGATCTTCGTGAACATAGGAAAATTTTATTTTATGCAACGTTCCCCAGCAGTGGTATCAGAGCTAGGTCTATGCGTAGTTCTCTATTGCACGAGTAGAACACAAATCTGTTGTGGGCGTAGATGTTGTCAACTTTCTTTCCACTACTAGTCTTATTTTGCTTCAGCGGTATTGTGGGATGAAGCGGCCCGGACCGACCTTACACGTACGCTTACGTGAGACAGGTTCCACCGACTGACATGTACTAGTTGCATAAGGTGGCTAGAGGGTGTCTGTCTCTCCCACTTTAGTTGGAGCGGATTCGATGAAAAGGGTCCTTATGAAGGGTAAATAGAAGTTGACAAATCACATTGTGGTTATTCGTAGGTAAGAAAACGTTCTTGCTAGAACCCTATTGCAGCCACATAAAAGATGCAAACAACAATTAGAGGACGTCTAACTTTAGTTGTGATGAATGATGAATGACAAATTGTGATGTATGAGATCATGTTCTTGTAATAGGAATCATGACTTGCATGTCGATGAGTATGACAACCGGCAGGAGCCATAGGAGTTGTCTTAATTATTGTATGACCTGCGTGTCAATGATTTAACGCCATGTAATTACTTTACTTTATTGCTAAACCATTAGCCATAGTAGTAGAAGTAATAGTTGGCGAGCAACTTCATGGAGACACGACGATGGAGATCATGATGATGGAGATCATGGTGTCATGCCGGTGACGAAGATGATCATGGAGCCCTGAAGATGGAGATCAAAGGAGCTATATGATATTGGCCATATCATGTCACTACTATATAATTGCATGTCATGTTTATTATGTTTATGCATCTTGTTTACTTAGAATGATGGTAGTAAATAAGATGATCCCTTATAATAATTTCAAGAAAGTGTTCCCCCTAACTGTGTGCCGTTGCTAAAGTTCGTCGTTTCGAAGCACCACGTGATGATCGGTTGTGATAGATTCTTATGTTCACATACAACGGGTGTAAGACAGTTTTACAAATGCATAAACACTTAGGTTAACTTGACGAGCCTAGCATGTACAGACATGGCCTCGGAACACAAGAGACCGAAAGGTCGAACATGAGTCGTATGGAGGATACGATCAACATGGAGATGTTCACCGATGATTACTAGTTCGTCTCACGTGATGATCGGACACGGCCTAGTCGACTCGGATCATGTAACACTTAGATGACTAGAGGGATTTCAAATCTGAGTGGGAGTTCGTTAAATAATTTGATTAGATGAACTTAATTATCATGAACTTAGTCTAAAATCTTTGCAAAATATGTCTTGTAGATCAAATGGCCAACGCTCATGTCAACATGAACTTCAACGCGTTCCTAGAGAAAACCAAGCTGAAAGATGATGGCAGCAACTATACGGACTGGGTCCGGAACCGGACGATCATCCTCATAGCTGCCAAGAAAGCATATGTCCTAGAAGGACCGCTAGGTGAAGCACCCATCCCAGAGAACCAAGACGTTATGAACGCTTGGCAGTCACATGCTGATGATTACTCCCTCGTTCAGTGCCGCATGCTTTACAGCTTAGAACCGGGGCTCCAAAAGCGTTTTGAGCAACAAGGAGCATATGAGATGTTCGAGGAGCTGAAAATGGTTTTCCAAGCTCATGCCCGGGTCGAGAGATATGAAGTCTCCAACAAGTTCTATAGTTGTAAGATGGAGGAAAATAGTTCTGTCAGTGAGCACATACTCAAAATGTCTGGGTTGCACAACCGCCTGTCCCAACTGGACATTAACCTCCCAGATGAGGCGGTCATTGACAGAATCCTTCAGTCACTCCCACCGAGCTACAAGAGCTTTGTGATGAACTACAATATGCAGGGGATGGTGAAAACTATTCCTGAAGTATTTTCAATGCTGAAGTCAGCAGAGGTAGAAATTAAGAAAGAACATCAAGTGTTGATGGTCAATAAAACTTTCAAGAAGGGCAAGGGTAAGAAGAACTTCAAGAAGGACGGCAAGGATGTTGCCGCGCCCGGTAAACCACTTGCCGGGAAGAAGTCAAAGAATGGACCCAAGCCTGAGACTGAGTGCTTTTATTGCAAAGGGAAGGGTCACCAGAAGCGGAACTGCCCCAAATACTTAGCGAACAAGAAGGCCGACAACACTAAAGGTATATTTGATATACATGTAATTGATGTGTACCTTACCAGTACTCGTAGTAACTCCTGGGTATTTCATACCGGTGCCTTGATCATATTTGTAACTCACAGCAGGAGCTGCAGAATAAGCGGAGACTGGCAAAGGACAAGTGACGATGCGCATCGGGAATGGTTCCAAGGTCGATGTGATCGCCGTCGGCATGCTACCTCTACATTTACCTACGGGATTAGTTTTAAACCTCAATAATTGTTATTTAGTGCCAAGTTTGAGGATGAACATTGTAACTGGATCTCATTTAATGCGAGATGGCTACTCATTTAAATCTGAGAATAATGGTTGTTCTATTTATATGAGAGATATGTTTTATGGTCATGCCCCGATGGTCAATGGTTTATTCTTATTGAATCTCGAACGTAATGTTACACATATTCATAGTGTGAATACCAAAAGATGTAAAGTTGATAACAATATTCCCACATACTTGTGGCACTGCCGCCTTGGTCACATTGGTCTCAAGCGCATGAAGAAGCTCCATGCTGATGGACTTTTAGAGTCTCTCGATTATGAATCATTTGACACATGTGAACCATGCCTCATGGGCAAAATAACCAAGACTCCGTTCTCCGGAACAATGGAGCGAGCAACCAACTTATTGGAAATCATACATACTGATGTGTGTGGTCCAATGAGCGTTAAGGCTCGCGGAGGATATTGTTATCTTCTCACTCTCACTGATGACTTAAGTAGATATGGGTATGTCTACTTGATGAAACACAAGTCTGAAACCTTTGAAAAGTTCAAGGAATTTCAGAATGAAGTAGAGAATCAACGCGATAGAAAGATAAAATTCTTACGATCAGATCGTGGAGGAGAATATTTAAGTCACGAATTTGGTACGCACTTAAGAAAATGTGGAATCGTTTCACAACTCACGCCGCCTCGAACACCTCAGCGTAACAGTGTGTCCGAACATCGTAATCGCACTCTATTGGATATGGTGCGATCTATGATGTCTCTTACCGATTTACCGCTATCATTTTGGGGATACGCTCTAGAGACAGCTACATTCACTTTAAATAGGGCACCGTCTAAATCCGTTGAGACGACACCGTATGAATTATGGTTTGGGAAGAAACCTAAGCTGTCGTTTCTAAAAGTTTGGGGATGCGATGCTTATGTCAAGAAACTTCAACCTGAAAAGCTCGAACCCAAGTCGGAAAAATGCGTCTTCATAGGATACCCTAAGGAAACCATTGGATATACCTTCTACCTTAGATCCGAAGGCAAGATCTTTGTTGCCAAGAATGGATCCTTTCTGGAAAAAGAGTTTCTCTCGAAAGGAGTAAGTGGGAGGAAAGTAGAACTCGGTGAAGTACTACCTCTTGTACCGGAAAGTAGTGCAACTCAGGAAAATGTTCCTGTGGTGCCTACACCGACTGGAGAGGAAATTAATGATGATGATCAAGGTACTTTGGATCAAGTTGCTACTGAACTTCGTAGGTCCACAAGGACACATTCCACACTAGAGTAGTATGGCAACCCTGTCTTGGAAATAATGTTGTTAGACAACGGTGAACCTTCGAACTATGAAGAAGCGATGGCAGGCCCAGATTCCAACAAATGGCTTGAAGCCATGCAATCTGAGATAGAATCCATGTATGAAAACAAAGTATGGACTTTGACAAACTTGCCCGCTGATCGGCGAGCAATAGAAAACAAATGGATCTTTAAGAAGAAGACGGACGCGGATGGTAATATTATCATCTATAAAGCTTGACTTGTCGCTAAGGGTTATCGGCAAGTTCAAGGGGTTGACTATGATGAGACTTTCTCTCCCGTAGCGAAGCTGAAGTCTGTCCGAATCATGTTAGCAATTGCCGCATACTATGATTATGAGATATGGCAGATGGACGTCAAAATGGCATTCCTTAATGGCTATCTTAAGGAAGAACTGTATATGATGCAGTCGGAGGGTTTTGTTGATCCTAGGAATGCTAACAAGGTATGCAAGATCCATCGATCCATTTATGGGCTGGTGCAAGCATCTCGGAGTTGGAACATTCGCTTTGATGAGATGATCAAAGCGTTTGGGTTTATGCAGACTTATGGAGAAGCCTGCGTTTACAAGAAAGTGAGTGGGAGCTCTGTAGCATTTCTCATATTATATGTAGATGACATACTGTTGATGGGAAATGATATAGAACTTTTGGACAACATTAAGGCCTACTTGAATAAGTGTTTTTCAATGAAGGACCTTGGAGAAGCTGCTTACATATTAGGCATCAAGATCTATAGGGATAGATCGAGACGCCTCATAGGTCTTTCACAAAGCACATACCTTGATAAGATTTTGAAGAAGTTCAAAATGGAGCAGTCCAAGAAAGGGTTCTTGCCTGTATTGCAAGGTGTGAGATTGAGCTCGGCTCAGTGCCCGACCACAGCAAAAGATAAAGAAGAGATGAGTGTCATCCCCTATGCCTCAGCCATAGGATCTATTATGTATTCCATGCTGTGTACCAGACCTGATGTAAACCTTGCCGTAAGTTTGGTAGGAAGGTACCAAAGTAATCCCGGCAAGGAACACTTGACAGCGGTCAAGAATACCCTGAAGTACCTGAAAAGGACAAAGGACATGTTTCTCGTTTATGGAGGTGACGAAGAGCTCGTCATAAAGGGTTACGTCGACGCTAGCTTCGACACAGATCTGGATGACTCTAAGTCACAAACTGGATACGTGTATATGTTGAATCGTGGAGCAGTAAGCTGGTGCAGTTGCAAGCAGAGCGTCGTGGCGGGATCTACATGTGAAGCGGAGTACATGGCAGCCTCGGAGGCAGCACATGAAGCAATATGGATGAACGAGTTCATCACCGACCTAGTAGTCATACCCAATGCGTCGGGGCCAATCACTCTCTTCTGTGACAACACTGGAGCTATTGCCCTGGCCAAGGAGCCCAGGTTTCACAAGAAGACCAGGCACATCAAGCGTCGTTTCAACTCCATCCGTGAAAATGTTCAAGATGGAGACATAGATATTTGCAAAGTACATACGGATCTGAATGTCGCAGATCCGTTGACTAAACCTCTTCCGCGAGCAAAACATGATCAACACCAGAACTCTATGGGTGTTCGATTCATCACAATGTAACTAGATTATTGACTCTAGTGCAAGTGGGAGACTGTTTGAAATATGCCCTAGAGGCAATAATAAAAGGATTATTATTATATTTCTTTGTTCATGATAATTGTCTTTTATTCATGCTATAATTGTATTATCCGGAAATCGTAATACACGTGTGAATACTTAGACCACAACATGTCCCTAGTGAGCCTCTAGTTGACTAGCTCGTTGATCAACAGATAGTCATGGTTTCCTGACTATGGACATTGGATCACATCATTAGGAGAATGATGTGATGGACAAGACCCAATCCTAAGCATAGCACAAAGATCGTGTAGTTCGTTTGCTAGAGCTTTTCCAATGTCAAGTATCTTTTCCTTAGACCATGAGATCGTGTAACTCCCGGATACCGTAGGAGTGCTTTGGGTGTACCAAACGTCACAACGTAACTGGGTGACTATAAAGGTGCACTACAGGTATCTCCGAAAGTGTCTGTTGGGTTGACACGGATCGAGATTGGGATTTGTCACTCCGTATGACGGAGAGGTATCTCTGGGCCCACTTGGTAATGCATCATCATAATGAGCTCAAAGTGACCAAGTGTCTGGTCACGGGATCATGCATTACGGTACGAGTAAAGTGACTTGCCGGTAACGAGATTGAACGAGGTATTGGGATACCGACGATCGAATCTCGGGCAAGTAACGTACCGATTGACAAAGGGAATTGTATACGGGGTTGCTTAAATCCTCGACATCGTGGTTCATCCGATGAGATCATCGAGGAGTATGTGGGAGCCAACATGGGTATACAGATCCCGCTGTTGGTTATTGACCGGAGAGCCATCTCAGTCATGTCTGCATGTCTCCCAAACCCGTAGGGTCTACACACTTAAGGTTCGATGACGCTAGGGTTGTATGAATATGAGTATGCAGCAAACCGAAAGTTGTTCGGATTCCTGGATGAGATCCCGGACGTCACGAGGAGTTCCGGAATGTTCCAGAGGTAAAGAATTATATATAGGAAGTGTAGTTTCGGCCATCGGGAGAGTTTCGGGGGTCACCGGTATTGTACCGGGACCACCGGAAGGGTCCCGGGGGTCCACCGGGTGGGGCCACCTATCCCGGAGGGCCCCGTGGGCTGAAGTGGGAGGGGAACCAGCCCCTAGTGGGCTGGTGCACCCCCCTACGCCTAGGGTTGGAAACCCTAGGGTGGGGGGGCGCCTCCACTTGCCTTGGAGGGCAGCCGCACCCCTGAAGTCTTGGCGCCTCCCTCTCCCCTGCTACATCTCTCCCTCTCGCAGAAGCTCGGTGAAGCTGTGTCAGAACCCTGCTGCATCCACCACCACGCCGTCGTGCTACTGGATCTTCATCAACCTCTCCTCCCCCCCTTGCTGGATCAAGAAGGAGGAGACATCACGCTGACCGTATGTGTGTTGAACGCGGAGGTGACGTCCGTTCGGCGCTAGGATCTTCGGTGATTTGGATCACGACGAGTACGACTCCCTCAACCCCGTTCTCTTGAACGCTTCCGCTCGCGATCTACAAGGGTATGTAGATGCACTCCTCTCTCTCATTGCTAGATGAACTCATAGATTGATCTTGGTGAACGTAGGAAAATTTTATTTTATGCAACGTTCCCCAACATATTCAACCCAAATTTATTGATTTGACACAAGGGGAGCCAAAGAATATTCTTGAGTATTAGTAGTTGAGTTGTCAATTCAACCACACCTGAAAGACTTAATATCTATAGCAAAGTATTTAGTAGCAAAGTAGTATGGAAGTAACGGTAACGGTGGCAAAAGTAACAGTAGCATTTTTGTAGCAATCATAACAGTGGCAACGGAATGTAAGTAAGCAAAGATCAATATGAAACGATCTGGTAAGAGATGGATCAATGATGGATAATTATGTCGGATGGCATTCATCATGCAACAGTTATAACATAGGGTCACATAGAACTAGCTCCAATTTATCAATATAATGTAGGCATGTATTCTGAATATAGCCATACGTGCTTATGGAAAATAACTTGCATGACATCTTTTGTCCTATCCTCCCATGGCAGCGGGGTCCTAATGGAAACTAAGAAAATATTAATGCCTCCTTTTAATAGAGTACCGGACCAAAGCATTAGCACTTAGTGAATACATGAACTCCTCAAACTACGGCCATCACCAGGAAGTGTCCCGACTATTGTCACTCCGGGGTTGCCGGATCATAACACGTGGTAGGTGACTATAACTTGCAAGATAGGATCAAGAACACTCATATATTCATGAGAACATAATAGGTTCAGATCTGAAATCATGGCACTCCGTCCCTAGTGACAAGCATCAAGCATGGCAAAGTCATAGCAACATCAATCTTAGAACATAATGGATACTAGGGATCAAACCCTAATAAAACTAACTCGATTACATGGTAAATCTCACCCAACCCACCAACACTCCACTTTTTGCTCTGTCCATGGAGCGTATGAATTTCCTTAAATGCTGCTCTTGTTGCTAATGGAGAAAGATTGGAGTGAAGTTTAGTATGCTTTCTACTAGGCGGTTTCCAAATTCATGCCCAAGTAATCATCACTTCTTGGGTCGTAATTACTATCTTGCTAGGTCGGTACGTCAGCTGGAGAAGAATGCTTGCTTTGGATAACGGATCCTTCTAATCCAGTCTATCTAATGTCTTTTTCAGGAGCCAGAGGAAATGCATCTCAAGTACACCAATCTCTTGGTATATCCAGACAATAGGTAGGAACATAAATTGAAATATTCTGGAGCTACAAAGATAATTGTTAAATCGTTAGCACCACATAAAAATATTCCCCCTACTCTAGATTGGGGAGTAGGGCCAGGGGGAAGTTCTAGATACTTTTCCGTACTTTGTATCTGGCGTACTTCACCTAATTTCCTTCATAGTCTTAGGCTTCGGTGGCATTTATCATGCACTTCTGGGACCCGAGACTCTTGAGGAATCTTTTCCATTCTTTGGTTATGTCTGGAAAGATAGAAATAAAATGACTACAATTTTGGGTATTCACTTAATTTTGTTAGGTCTAGGTGCTTTTCTTCTAGTACTCAAGGCTCTTTATTTTGGCGGTGTATATGATACCTTGGCTCTATTTTTT
The DNA here is from genome assembly GCF_018294505.1 of Triticum aestivum. NCBI lineage: Eukaryota > Viridiplantae > Streptophyta > Magnoliopsida > Poales > Poaceae > Triticum > Triticum aestivum. Next base: position 231,064,847 of record NC_057798.1, read on the forward strand.
ATTACTTAATTTAAGAATAAAAAAATTATTCTAATGAATTTTATTCTTCTTCTTTGGATTCAAAATAGAAGAATAAAAGAATAAGTAGAAGAATTAAGTTAAGTCAATCCAAAAAGAAAAGGAGGTCATTTTCAAATTTAAAATTTAAAATACTTTAATTAATTTTTAGTCCTTTTAATTGACATAGATACAAATACTCTACTAGGATGATGCACAAGAAAAGGTCAGGATAGCTCAGCTTTCGCTGATCAGCGCCAGTCTTTCCTGCTGTGAATTTCCCAGGTCGGGAGGGGCCCTTTCCTTCTACCTTACTGAACCCATTCACCAATGATTGGATTACTCAAAGCTAAAGACCATTTCCTTCCTTTTAGGTGGTATAGGTGGCTGGGATACTATGCCCTTCTTTTTAGAGGCTCAAAGACGAGGGTTTGTTCCTGGAAACCCTTCATTCTTTATCTTGGCGTAGATTGGTGTGATGGGACAGATGGATTATTTTCAGTCTTTCATAATATGGTTAACCACCATGTTAACTAATCGATTACGAAAAATTGGAAAAGAGAATAGGGAGCCACATATACAGTCTTCTCTTCTATCCCGAATCCCAGTACTCTCGCTTGATTTACTAGACTTGAAAAATAGCAGGCTATCATCAACAAAAAGAAGATGGTTCACTACCGGGGTAGTGGGAACCACCACAATACCTTGTAACTGTCCAGCAAGCCTACAATGGGATTACTCAAGCACGGTGGTGAGCATCATGAACTTGGTGATGGAGGATGGTTGATGATGACGATGGCGACGGATTCCCCTCTCCGGAGCCCCGAACGGACTCCAGATCTACCCTCCCGAGGAAGAACAGGGTTTGACTACGGCTCCGTATTGTAAAACGCAATGAATCCTTCTCTCTGATTTTTTTCTCCCCGAACGTGAATATATGGAGTTGGAGTTGAGGTCGGTGACGGTCCAGGGGGGCCACAAGACAGGGGGCGCCCCCACCCTTGTGGCTAGGGTGTGGGTCCCCTTCGGTTGATTCTTTCGCCAATATTTTTTATTTATTCCAAAAGTTATCTTCATGAAGTTTCAGGTCATTCCGAGAACTTTTATTTCTGCACAAAAATAACAGCATGGTAGTTCTGCTAAAAACAGCGTCGGTCAAGGTTAGTTCCATTCAAATCATGCAAATTAGAGTCCAAAACAAGGGCAAAAGAGTTTGGAAAAGTAGATGCGTTGGAGACGTATAACTCACCAGGCCGCTTACCCTGGAGGGAGTGTTTGGTAGTGGTTGAGGTTAAAGTGCGTGTGGCACATATGTAATTAGGTGTGTTTGACACTGCTTTGGAATTGATAAAAATTCGGAAGAGCTATCTGCGCCAACTAAATCTACACATGAATCTAGTAAGTGGTTAGAACTTTTTAACCTTTTGAACACAAATAACTGTAGCTTGTCAGGAAAATAAAGATTTTTTATTTCCGCCCCACTGGAACTATGCGGTTCTGATGTAAAAAAAGAGTCCGTAGATGAATTTTTTCATGGTTCATGGGACCAACAACATTTGAAGAGCATTTCAGCTGTATGATTAGGCTTGTCTTATTCTTCTGCCATAACCCTCATGTTACATGAACGAACATGCTCTGTTAGTTTTTCCCAGGTTCATTTAAACTTACCGCAACAGTAATACTACTTGCTTATTGTACTAATAACTTCTGCATGGGGAGCTTGCAAGTATTGTACACTTGCACGGGCTGGAACTTTGGTTCATGGAGAAAAGTTGCATGATTAGCCGAGGTATGTCTGAACCAATCCTAACTATCCACCCCGCTCCCCGCCCCCTCTTCTACTATGAGTGCTATTAGCATGAGTTGTGTATGTAGGATTGTATATTATCGCTCAATTATTCGCATAGCTAAACATGTTGCTGCAAACTACAAGGAACATGATCTTTTTTGCCACATTAGGTCAATTTTGAAACCATGAAGATCAATAAACTTCTCTAAATCCCCTTTTTGGGCCTTGCCTTCTTTTATATATCTATCTCTTTAGTTGACACATCCTTCTAAGCTTGTCACATTTGGATATTTCTCGCAAATGATGATATGGTTACAATTTATGTAGAAAACTACGGCTTTCAAAATAGTGTTTTTGGCGTAAGAGGACACTTAGGGTTGCCACCTTATATTTTAGCATGTTCATCTAACATGCACTCTTTCATTTCTTTATAGTGCCATGTGGTTCATTCTCCTATGGTGATGGAACTCATGGTCATACATGTGCCTTTGGCAACCACTAGAAAAACATGCCACGATCGGTCTCTCAAATTTCAGTTATCATAATTACTGGGTGTTGTTTTTAGCTGGTGTATAAATTCGGCAATGACCTATGTTGTAGATCTCAAGTTTGGCATGTAGATTTAAGACTTTAATCCTACAGCTTGTGGTGTTTTCTTATATTGGTCCTAGTTGTTTGGTTCAAAAATGGAATTGGGTATGTAATGCAGTGGATATTCTTCAATGTTTTTGATATAGCTATTTCTGATTTGATAGATTTGTTGTCATTCCACCTCAGAAGAAAGTATGAGGACATTGTTTATTTGTGGATGATCCTCCCTCCCTCAAATCCCTAATACATGGCGCTCACACTTTCCAAAAATGAAGTTTGGCCAACTAAGCGCGAGTTATATTTCACAGAAATATATCACCAGATTAGTATTTGAACAAAGTTTCCCATGGTATAGCAAAAAAAATTAGTGAGTTAAATCACGCAAATCAGGGAATAGACGTAGTACTTCTATATAACAACAGATTCATGAAGTGCACTGTGCACGGCTAGCAATTGAGTTATTCTGCATGTAAAGGGAATTGCTAAAAACTGATGCTACTTAAGCCTTGCATTCCATGTCTAAATTGTTCCCCTCTCGACATGCAGAAAACCATAAGGTGAGTTAATGATAGTGCTTGTCATGTTTAGGGCTTGTTTTTGTGAGTCTTATTGGTGTACACGACCATACGTGTTGGTATTGTGCAGTTCAGAAAATATATGGAAATTCATGCTCTGTGTAGTGAATCAATTCATGGTTAACAAGAAAATCAATCTAAGCACCAACACAAATGCAAAAGTAACTGTATAAATAATTACAGTGATGGATGGTTTCTGATTAGGACGAGGGGAATTGTGTTGCTGCTAAAACGTCCCTCTTTACTTTGTTAAAATACTTCAAGCTATTATTGTATCCATTCTCACCATAACCATACACTAAATTAGTGCATGTAGGGAATTGGATTGAAATGTCGGCTGCACAAAGCATAAAAGAGGACCGAGGGCTTATAAGGTCCTAAAGGAGTATGTCACATACTATAGATGTTGAACCATTGAATATTTTTGCCCCCGTTGCAACGCACTATATGTCGCCATTGCTTCAAGAGTTAATAACGAACACGGTGGCGTATCAATCGCATTCCTAATCATACAGCTGAAACATGGTAATGCACAACATTCAATTGTATGTTACTACGTGGCAATGGCTCAGGAGACATCAGATCTGCCTTCTTGGCTCAGAGGGTGTCACGTGCGGCGCACGCCTCCTCCCCTTGATGGCGGTAGCGGATCGACACGAACATGGGGTGGTGGGGGTTAGGGCAGAGAGCAGGGCGGTTGGCGCGAGACTCCTTGTTAGCGGTTCGTGGGCAAGTATGGTGTGATGAAGAGAGGGCGCCATGGCCAAGGTGAGGTGGGCATCATCCAGTTTTAAAAGTGAGGGCTCAAGCGACAAATGTCCCGCTATGGCGGAAACCAAGCAGGAAAGGGAGGGTCTGGTAGGAAAAGGGAAGGGTGTGTCATGGGGCGGGTTTTTGTGTTGGGCCCGCGTATTGGAGATAACATGATGGATAGTCCGAACAACCAAATTTATTCCCCGCATATGGTTTGGATTTGGGAGAGCCCGGATTGTCCAAACGATTGAATTTTGGGGAGCCTATTGGGCGCCCGTTTGATATCCGAACACGCCCGAACGCATGAGGGAGAAATAAACTTCGACCTTGAAGCCGACCTTAATCATTTGTTTGATTTGTGTTTATATATATTGTAGCCCGTAGCAACGCACGGGCGTTCTACTAGTTAATTTAGATTTGATCTTTAGAGATTGATCGTGATTGATTCTTTCACATAAAGACATTACTAAAAATTTGCGTCAGCATGAAAAATTCTGATCCGTTTAGATTCTTTTCGTTTGTGAGAGGTGACGCAGAAAAAATCGGTGGGCTGGTGGGAGGGGAGAAGGAAAAAAGAAAACAAAAGTGGGAGGCGAAAAAACCCGTGAAAGCTATCCTATCAAGTGAGATATTAGGAGTAGAGATGTGTCCTTACAGTAGTGTTGATCCGATCCTATGCTAGGATCAAACTACCAATTCTCAGTTGTTCTGTACTTAAAAGTGTGATACAAATTGTTGACTGAATATAGCGAGCTAAGTTAGTAATGCAATCTTAGTGTGCAAGCATTTGAACAGATCTCTACATCTCTGCATGATACAAGTCCACTTCCACTTGTGTAACCACGTGCTCGATCGGCTTGAAAATAACACGAAGAGTTAAAGTTATTTGGAATATTGGTGATCCTCATATCCCGTGACAATTGGGTTCCCGTTCCTCATACAGTCATACGTACTATGGAAATTAATTAACTTCCCTAATTAATTGGCAATTGGCACAACACATACCTTTCTAGTAGTAATTAACTTCCCTAATCAGCTGATCCTCATATCCCGTCACAATTGGGTTCCTCACTTCTCAATTGCCACAACGCCGTGAGGAGGGGCACATCATGCACGGATGCACATGTTGCATACCAAACGCTGAGGCCGCTCGCCGCCTGGAATCACAACGGTGAGCACCGGCGCTTGCGCTGCCCCGCCAGTCCGCAACTCTCCGCGGCGACCGGCAAGTGCACCAGGAGTCTAGGACGCCTCTTCCACTTCTGTTTGTATGCTCTATCTTATTTCTCTTCCAATTTTCTTTTCTCTTGTTAAGAGGTATTCAGATCTCGTTTCTCTTAACAAAAAGCTTGTTTCACTTGTTAGGTCTTAAGTTTGGTAATGGTAGAATGGATAAATTTGTCAAAGGGCTGCAACCATACATCTGTTTAAGATAAAATATGAATTATCCTAAAGGGGCTGCTACAATAAATATGTTTGAACTATTGAAATGTTAACGCCCACACGTGTGGATGTTTGCATCTCGCCCACACGCGTGGATCCGCGTCCGTTCGTAAGCACACGAATCTTGGCATGCTTCTAGTGTCACGTAGGACTGGCCTGGTGTGTGGGCGTTCACCCGGTCGCCCACACGGCCGTTTCACCACATGGGAGGGGCTGGTGTGTGGGCGAGATGCAGTTCGCCCACACGCCACTTTGCACGCACGCACAAGGGCTACTGTGTGGGCATTTGACATCTCGCTCACACGCGCGTCTCCTCTCCCACACCCAAGCTGCTAGTTGTCATGTGTTTTGCAGTGCACATGGCAACTGCCCCTAGTGTGCTTTATAAGAAAGTGGCAACTCTCTTTTTTACCCGAGTTGCCATGTGTTTTTTGTAGGGTACACGGCAACTACCTAGTGTGCACGTAAGCAGATGGCAACTCTCTTTTTACCGAGTTGCCGTGTGTTTTTGCATGGTACATAGCAACTGTCATAATGTGCACGTACATGGCAATTGCCCTAACGCGCACATAAGCAGATGGCAACTCTTTCTTTTACATGGCAACTGCCCTAGCATGCTTGTGAGCACATGGCAACTCTCTCAACTTCCCATGTATGCTTGTGACCATACATGGCAACTGCAGTTGAGCAACCATGGCAACTGCAGTTGTCCGACATGGCAACCGTAGTTCAGCGACATGGCGACTGCATTTAAACGAACATGGACGAGGGTCTGGACCATGGCAACTGCGGGCGCGCGGTGACTGACACGCGTGGCGTGTGGGACCAGGAGGTACGAGGCCTGACATACGTGCATGTGGGCGTTATCAACTTCGCCCACACGCACGCGTGTGAGAGGGATCGGAAGGAAAAAAGAGGTGTATGGGCATTACTTGTTTTGCCCACACGTAGGTGTGTGGGTTGTTCCTCTTATACACCACACAAAATGTGTGGGCGGACTCCCTAACGCCCACACGTGTGGCACTTATCGACATCCTTGAACTAAAGTACTCCCTCCGTCCGGAAATACTTGTCATCAAAATAAATAAAATAAGATGTATCTAGACATATTCTAGTTCTAGGTACATTCCATTTTATCCATTTTGATGACAAGTATTTTCGGATGGAGGGAGTACAATCTTTTATGTTCCTGTTTAATCTGTTTATATAAAAAAAGTAAAAGTATGATTTAGATCATACTTCCTGCTCATATATTTCCCGGAGAGGAAGAGAATATGCTCATACATTTCCCAAAGAAAAGAAAAGGCATGCAATATTCATGATTTACGTACATAAAACATATGGAACTAGCAACCTAGCAACTACACTACTCGTCATCGGATACTATGTCGATGACGTTCGTGCCGGAGCCACCGGCCTCGTGGTCATTGGAGGCCGGGCGAAACACCAGCGCCTCCTCCTCGTCCTCCTTGGACGCGCAGGCCTCCTCAAGCTTCGTGTCCACCTCGTGGAGGAAGCAACGGTTTTCCTTCATCTCGGACTGGGTAGAGTCGAGGATGGGCATGCTACTCCACCGCCTTCTCCTCTTGGCCAATCTTGAACTCCACGCATGCGTCCTCCATCCCGCTGGCTTGCTCCGGCGTCGGTGACTCCTCCTCCTTCTCAGACGACGGCTTCTCCTCCTTCTTCTCGTCTGAGGGTGGCTCCTCCTTCTCCTCCTCCTCCTCACCCCTTCCATAGTCGTCGCCTCCTCCAACGCCTCCACCTCCTCGTGCTCCGGCGCCTCCTCTCCCGGACTATCAGAAGGCAATCCGACCACAATGCATGCGGCGCGACGTGCGGCACAGGCCTCCTTCATGACGCGCATCTCCGCCCAGTGCTCCGGGGTCAGCAACTTGTAGTAAGCTGATCTTGCTACGGACCATGGCGGCAGTCGAACGGTGATGACGTCAGATTTGAAGTGGAATATGTAGAGGAGGGGCAGCAGCGGCGTGGATGGGAGGGGAAGAATAGGATGGGGCTAGGGTTGTGTCGCCATCTGGCTTAAATAGTCGAACTTGGTCCCTTGGGTGGCATGTCGGAGCAATGACAGGAATGCGTCCTCACCTAAACCGGAGGAGGCGCACGTCGGACCGATGAGTTTTAGCATGGGCCCATCCATCAATTCGACTGGCGGACGCGTCCGGGCATCCCATGTCTGCTCCACATATGGGCTGGGGTATGGAGGGCGCCGGTCAGACCAACGTTGAGTCAATTATACATGATCCGGTTGGGTGACCTATTTTATCCGGAGACTTGGACCCAGACCCGCCCGCCTCATATGCTCGGGCGGGCCGTCCGGTCACTGATCGGTCACGAAACTTCAACCCAGACGGACTCATTAAATGGGCCTGAAATGTCTGCACTGACCGGCACCCCTCATATCCAGCCCAAATATGGGGCGGATATGGGGGCGCCAAGGCGCGCCCGCCACGTCAGACCCGATAGCCCGACCTCACCACAAATTGCACCAAATCCACCAAACTCTTCCTCCTCCTCCCGCTGTCCTCCAACCTTTCCCGTGCCTGAGTCGTCGCAGTCCATCACGCTTGCTCCCATCCGCACCACCGGTCCTGATCCACTGCCATAGATGTCGTCCAGCCCATCCCTGACCGCCACAACGGCGACACGGTCCGCCTCGTCTGTCGGCATCACTTCCTCGGCTCCGTGGAGAACGTCGCCCGGAAGATCTGGCGACGCCAGCAGCAGGAGAGGGAGGCGGCGGCGGCGCAGGGAGGTGCGGACATGGTCGAGTAGTTGTCTCCCCCGCCACGCCCGGAACCCGCACCCATTCTGTCCGATCAAAGTTGCATACGACATGTTCAATGTTTTCCATAGACCACCGGTTCATTTCACACATAATGAATACTTGCAAAAAACCATGATCATCTAGGAGGCGTTCTTGTCGAACATGATCAATGACAATGAAGATTCGACTGAAATGGAGTATGAATTGGAGGGCACCACCATGTTTGAAGTTGGGACAACTTCCGATCCCAGTCCGAGCAAGAAGAAGAAGAGCAAGACAGCGAAGGCAAGAGGTCCGGCATTCTCAAGATTTGAGGACATCTTGTTGCTCAAAGCTTGGTTGGCCACAACAATGGATTCAATATGCGGGACCGAGCAAAAGGGGAACAAGTATTGGGAGAAGATTTGGAAGGAGTATCACGAACAAAAGGAGTGTGTGGAGTCGCATCCTATTGTGACCACTCGCGACATGGCATCTCTCCAACATGGATGGGGGGTCATTCAAGGGGAAATGAACAAGTACATCGGCTACTACTCACAAGTGACCAAACACCCTCAAAGTGGGATGGGAGTGGCAACTCACGTAAGCTCAATTGCTTCATCTTGTCGTCATTTGCATATGCTTCTTGTGTTTGCATTCTCGTGCTCATACATATGTTGTTTGCTAGTAGGTGGCCACTTTGTATCACGAGATGGAGAAGAAGACGTTTGCTTTTAGCCATTGTTGGCTCATATTGAATGGCAGGCCAAAGTGGACACAACCTGTGGCCGATCTCAAGTCCGCCAAGAAGAGGAATGATGGCTCAAGCTCCCACCAATCAATTGGGTTGGACGATGGAGAGGGCGACGTCGTCGTCACGAATGGAAGAGCCACCATACCAAAGGATAACCGACAAGTCATGGGGGAAAAGTGGGAGAAGGCACGGGCCTCCCGCGACAGCGCGGCTAGAAAAATGTCGTCCACATGGACGCGCATTTTTTGGGCAAGGGAGAGCAAGAAAGGTGAGGGGTACAAGCTCATGTTGGATGCGCAAAAGGAGAGGATGGAGTGGGACCGGAAGAGGGGGGAGAAGAAACTGGAAATTGAGAGGGAGAAGATTGAGTTAGAGAAGCAAGAGGCGGTGATCAAATGAGAACTCAAGAAGGCTAAGACATTTGGCGAGATTGAGCTTGAGAAGGAGAGGTTGCAACTCGCACGGGACGCGGAGGACGCGAAGATCATGTTGACAGATGAAACACTTGTTGACATACAAAGAAGTGACTTGCAAACAAGAAGAAGAAGATCAATGACCGTAGAGAGTACGAGGCGGCGAGGGGATGCAGCGCCCGCGATCATGCGGTCAGGATGCAGGTGGAGGAGGCAGTCCGAATGCAGGCGGAGCAGGCAGCCCGGATGCAGGCAAAGCAAGACGAGCAAGACACATTCCGCCTGGGCTCGGAGCAGGCGCCATGGATGGTGCCCGGCTAGTGATCCGAAGTCATCCATCACGCTTGGACATTGATTTTATTTTCTCATGTCCGGTTTGCTGAACTATAATTTGCTTTGCTTTGTTTTGAACTGTTGAATTTGGACAATTTGTATCATACGATCGACGTGTATAGATTGCATGGATTTGAGAGTCGGCATTTGAGGTATATGAATATGTGACGCAACATATGAGGGGCCGGCCGGCGCTGTCTGTGCATGCGTAAGGACGCGCCCGCGGACATATAGGAGGCCTAATTTGCCAAGTCCCGGTGTAGAGGCTCTAAGGACTAGCAAAGCTTCTTCATCATTGTACGTATATATGCAGAACACACGTACAGAGATCTACGCGAAGAACATATTCGGTTTAATTGGATATTTCGATATGCAACACTTTAATTTGCACTATTACGCAAATAGTAGAATGTATCAGCAATACCAACTACTCCCTCCGTTTCCAAATACTATTTGTCTGTGTAGGCATTTTAAATAGACACAACATACAGATACATGTAGACATAGTTTAAAGTGTAGATTCACTCATTTTGCTCCGTATGTAGTCATTTATTGAAATCTCTAAAAAGAAAAATATTTAGAAATGAAGGAAATAAAAAAAATATCAGCAATTATGTAGCTGCAGCTGAAATTCTGATCCTCGCGAGAAAAAAAGGAAATGTATGCACGCATGCGCGCACGCACGCAATGCATGCAGTTGCACGCCGTCCTACCTGGACTAGTACTTATAATCTCTTCAAGTCCCCGTCACCCAGATCTCTTGGATCAGTGTCGGGGCCCCACGTCCCAAAACAATCGATCTACCTGGCTCCGAGGTGGATCCATGCATGCATGTCGTCAAACCGGGCATGCACCCTCTTGACGCGACGCCCGTCCGTCCGGTAAAACGAGGAAGAATCACCGTCTGTCAAAAAGAAGAAACAAGAATCACCTTACCTTTTTACCGAGACGAGAAAGCAGGGTTAGTGGGCATAATTTGGACGGGTACGAGGTGCGTATTGAAAGTTGAACTCATCAAAGCGAACGCAGACACGTACAGTCGGGGAGTCCACGATGACGTCAGCCTCCATGCGCGCGCGCGTCCCAGGAAGGAAACGGTCTCTTTTGAAACGGTAGTTCCACCCGCGCCTCGCCCGGTACGTACGTGGAGTCTCTGTTCCACCTCCAACCCGTCCCGTTGGGTTGGTTTTCCTTGTCTCCCAATCCATCTAAAATACTCCACATGCATGTGCTCCCCCTCTCCGGTCCACGCATGCATGCCCATTGGCTGACAAATCAAAGCAAAGCTGCCTAGAATTCGCCCTTAACTCGTTCATTCGTTCGTCGCACAAAGGCCGGATCGATCTGCAATTCTGCATATTATCCACGCAAACTGATGAACGAAAATACTACTAGTAGACGATTGTAAAAGTGATCAACGTAAGATCAAACGTTCACTACTAGTAGTTTATAGTGTCTTGGTCTGTGTGTTGGTTTCTCTCGCGTCTTGCGAGGGCACCATTGAACCGGACTACTACTCCCACGTACCATATGGCTCCATCGGTAGCTGCTCCGTACGCGTCTACTGCTAATTTTCCACCTTTTCAAACCTCTGATCCCGCCCGCGACCAGTTGCTCATAGCCACCAGGCGAACGATTTCGCGCGCGTGCCGCCGGTCTCCATCGCCGTGGAGAGCTCGTAGCTCCCGCTCTCTAGCCTTATATAAACCCAAGCTCCCCGATCGGGCATTTCACCAACAGACATTTCGATCCATCCATCAGTTTGATCAGTTCGTCCAGCTGCTGTCGTGAGCTAGCCAGCCGTCTCGATCGTTCCGGACCTAGCTAGCTAGCTCCTGCACACCCGTACGTACGGCCGGTAGCAGTACAGATCTCCATCGATCCACGCACGCACACGTACGCAGCTGAGCTTGCTCGACCTAGCTCGATCAATGGCCTCAACCGGAGTTTCGCGTAGGTCGTCCATCATGGCGTCCCGGCTGAGCGCGTCAGCGGAGGCCGTGCGGGCGAGCGAGGGGAGGAAGCAGCGACATGCCGTGGTGGCGCGGCGGGTGGAGTACGACGAGGAGTCTCTGGCCGGTGAACCCCAATACGACGTGTTCATCAACCACCGCGGCGTGGACACGAAGCGGACTGTGGCGCGCCTGCTCTACGACCGCCTCGCGCAGAGCGGCATCCGCGGCTTCCTGGACAACATGTCGATGCGGCCGGGTGACCGGCTCAAGGAGACGATCAGCGCCGGAATCCGCGAATGCAGCGTCGCCGTGGCCATCTTCTCCCCGAGCTACTTCGACTCGGAGTACTGCCTCTGGGAGCTCGCCACGCTCGTAGAGTCACGCAAGACCATCATCCCAATCTTCTACAACATCAAGCCCTCCGACCTCGTGCTCCCCGAGGCCCTCGCCGCCTCCGACGACTACCTCCCGCAAGACGTCGAGCGCTACAAGTACGCGCTCCGCGAGGCCAAGAACACCGTCGGCCTCACCTACGACTCGGCCACAGGGTACGTCACTCATGGATCCATATACGCATGCATGCATCATTTTCTTCCTCTTCGATATAAGTATAATTCAATCTGTGTCGTGAATGTCCACGCGCAAATGCATGCACGCAACCAATTGAGAGCTAACTGTATGCAATGCCAATCTCTCTGCAGGGACATAGCCGAGCTGGTGTCAGCGGCAACCGACGCGGTGCTGTACCACATAGAAAAAATGGAGAGAGTGCAGAGGAGGGAAACGATCGTTTCAAGGCTCTAATTTTGAACGGAAAATCAACGGCTACTATTCAGCGAAGTACCCGGCTCCACGTCAGGAATAACAAATAGTCGAAGGGGCAGATTAACAGTCAAATAATTAAACATGCAGAGGATTCATTCGTTCGTTTTTTTCTTTTCTTTTGAGGGGACATTCGTTTTTCTTTGGTTGATTCTTTTTCGGTAAATTAGGTTTATGGGTGCATGCCTTAGCCGCCAATGTGTAGTAAAATAAAGCTATACGGCTGGCCATGCAGGCACCGCAACTTCAGATTTTTCAAATAATGACGGGCATATGTACATGTACTGCACAAAGTCAAATAATATAGTTCGATCACATATTCCACAATTGCTTCTGTTTACAAAATTTGTGAGGCCTTGGATCTTCATCAATGGTGATCTTTTAACCATGCCCAAACAGCTTATGTTGATCCTGCAGCCTCCGCCCTACGAGCTGACAATGGCATTGTTTCTTTTTTGAATATGTAATGCATATTGTTCTCCGCCCACTAAAAAGAAACAAGATCCTCCGCCATTTCTAGAGTGCCACAATTCTTTTGGCAAGGAGCAGATCAGTGTCGTCATCTGTGAATGCATCAGCCTTGTGCCCACCAACTCCTCGAGCTACTGCGCCTCGCGTAGAACTGCTCCTGGGAGCCTACCATGCTCGTCGAGATATGTACTAATGCATAAAGTGAATTAAATTTGAGATTGATCACATACTGCTTGTAGTATTCCATAATTTATTTTGTTTATGAAATTTGAGGTGTTGGATCTTAACCAATGGTGGTCTCTTCTTAACGATGCTCAAAATAGGCTTTTGCGCCGCTTTATAAATAAACTAACGATGCATACAACCAACATCCAAGTTCTGAAATAGCTTTCGTGGATCGTCCAACTTCCACCCTACGGGCCAAGAATGATGTTGTTTCTTTAAAAAAAAAGTTCTCTGGCCTCTCTTGAGTGCCAACCTGTTTTTTTGTTTGTGTGTGTGTGTGTGGGGGGGGGGGGGGGGGGGGGGGGCGAATACAACCAACGACAATGTAGATGTCCTTCTGTTGGTATTTTGATATTATGTTATTTTTTTTACCTTTTACATGAACCTTGAAGAGGATGGTTTCTTCAAATGGAAGTCGAGAGAAACCTTATTTTGGAAAACGTAAAGAACAAAACTTTTTAACTAAAATATCTTGGCTCACATTCCCCTCTATCATTTAACACCCTGGACGATCACATCCTAGAGCATTTTACCCTCCAACTGGTTTGTTAAAAATCTTCCATAGAAGGTTCTATAAAGTATAACCAAAATCATACATGTACTTCGTCGATGAAGAATATGTTGCCTTTTTTCACATGTCATAAATGGTCACATTTGGTAGCTAAACTATCGTTCACGTCATTACTTACATGTAAATGGTATTTATATTTTTAGAAGTGTCAGTAGCGACTTTTTATTCCATAAACTGACTCTTAAATTACTCCAAAACGTAATTGTTTAGAGGGTTAAGTAAGTCCGAAAAAAGTTTGAATTAATTTCTTGAGGGAAAAAAGTTTATGGGAGCAATGTGGATTTATTTTATCCTTCAAGAAAAAAAAACACCACTGTACATTTTTGAAGTGTGATACTGCAATCGGCCTGCCCGGAAAATTATAAGGACCTAATGTGTGTGACTCATTGCTCAGTGGTGTTGATTTCACACATCACGATCTGTTCCCCACTTTCCGCAAGCGGCGGATGAATACTTTTTCATGTCTTATTTTTTTCTTTGATGTTTACAGTGGTAGCTGTACGGCACGTGAAGAGTAAACCACATGGATTCAAACTATTTAGTCAAGGCACCGCGTACTGTGCAAAATTTCACTTGGCATGGATCGATTTCATATTTGAGGGGTGCAGAATGTGAAGATTTTGAATTTCCAACTGCAGAAACGTAATATATACTCAAATTCTTGGCAACTAAGTATATATTTTTATGATCATTTTTTTAGATAGCTAACCTTGGCTCAGTGGTTGGGTATGCGGTTGTGCAGTCTAACGATCCGAGTTTAATTCATAGAATTGACATGGTACTCATACTAAAATGGATGTATGCATCACTAGTTGGTGCAAAGGTCGGAAAGTGGAAATCTCTCCCATTTTTAAGGTCACTCCCGCATCAGGCGACTCGGGCAAGCCGCTACCCTAGCTGGTGCCAAGCCCCGATCTACTCCTTCTCTCCTCCCGTCCCAGCCGCGTGACATCGTCGGGCTAAGCCTGAGGGCAGATGGCGGTGGCGGGGGTCTCTCCTTCTCTCCCGCGACTTGGGGTGGGGCGGGCCCCCCGGCATGTGGAGGCACCGCTAGTCCGGTCCTGCGGCATGGCAGCGGCGGGCGTCTCTGCGGCCGGTCGGATCTCGGATTGGCGGCTGTGGCATGGAGGGCCTGGTGGGTGGATAGGCTGTACGTGTGGTCTGGCCTCAGGCCAGATTGCTTCTGGCCGGTGCGGCCTGCTCCATGCGCGGCGGCGGTGATCGGTGATGGTCCCGTGCAAACGAGGCTGGATGGAGGTTCCTCGAGCGGATCTGGGTGAAAACCCTAGTCTTGGCTCGTTGCCAAGGCCGGCGATGGCGGCATTTTTTGTGTCGTCCCCTTCTAGAAGGCATCATCGTGGAGAAGCTCTAGACCCCTATCCGCCACCTACGGGGAAACTTTAGATCGGTCGATCGGATAAGAGCGGCGCTCTTGTATCGTATCCCTCTTGGGGGCGTCATTCTTGGGGGTATACATAGGCTTGAGGGATGAGTGAACGACATCTGCGGTGGAGCGGCCTTCCATGTGACGCATGGACGACGTGGAGCCTCGGTAGCATGGCGCGACAGTGCCTTGGCGACGGATGTGTGATGTTGGGTGTGCGTAGGAAGGAGGTGTTGTCTAGCGTCGTGGTGGCGTCGATAGTAGACCTGGCAAGGTCGATGCGTTAGTATATGCTTTGAAGATGGATTGATGGAAGAAGGCGGCGACGACCTATGAGAGTGCGTCGGATCGGTTTGTGCCCCATACCTGGCATGTGGTTTGGTTGGGGCCTCCAGTTTTAGATGTTAGGCTTAGGTGAGTGGTCTGGGTATTCGGCTCACACTTTCTGCACCCCTTCATCATTGGATAGAAGTAGCAACAGATGTTACCAAGATGATGGCTTCAGACATATTGATGTATTACTTTGTAAGGTCTAAATAATTAATAAAATAGTTGCATGCATCTTCCAGATACAGAGGCAAGGGGTCATACTCCTTTTAAATAAAAGAGAGAAGGTAATAGTTCCACCGAGTGATTTTCTGATGGATTCTCGAGGGCCAATTTACTTGACACCATAGGAGTTGACCTTTTCTATAAAAAAATTTAAACACACCTTCCAAGAATCTAATGTTTCAAAGATATTTTTGTAATCTAGCTTTGTAGGTATTAGTATTAGATAAAGTTGGTGATGGCCTATTTCACCTCACATCTTCCCCAAATATAATTTGTTTGCAACAAATGGGATCACCTCCTTGATTATGATCTTGCTGTTAGAATGGAGGCTCATGACGAGCTCAGCTTTAAATTAACAAAGTCATCAATCATACATGATTAAAAATACCATCAATCTATAGAGAAAAGAAAACATAAGCGGGAGATAGAAAGTGCTCAACAAACAAACTCCAAGGAAACGGTGGGAGGGGGTAAAACACTTGCAACGACGTGGCCATTGTCCTCCATTATGACCTACACCTAAAAGGAAACTTGGGTCATGGGGAAGACACCACCATGAACGCATCGTGCCCGTGCCTGCACTCAGAAGACCAAACCATGGACGCAACAACCATCTGTCCCCGCCACAGCAAAGGCCAGCTGCCCCCAAACCTGGATCGAAAGTCGTCTCACAGACAGCGGGCAATGCGGTTCACCCTGCAACCAAGATGGACCATGGAGCACATCCCTTCGAGGGTCGTCCTAAAACCCTAACCTATCTACTAGCCGGAACTAAGGCACCGGGATTTCTCTCACCGCCACCGGCCGTCAAAGAGGCAGGCAGAGGGGAGGCAAATTCATAGGCTCGCCGGGGGAGATCAAGGGGAAGAAGGCTTTGCCCTAGTCGCCTTGCAAGAGGGGAAAGAAAGACAACACATGTGTGGAGAGAAGTTTGACTCAGAGCAAAGCTTGAACTGGAATTAGTTTGGAATGTCGAATTACAAAACTTAGAACAACCTTATACTTTCTTTAGACTTGACCAAAATTAAGACTCTTAACTTTGAATCTTAACAGAATTTTTTGATTCGTTTCTCTTACCTGCATAATTCAACCATGATTTTGCTTCTTCTTCTTGCGTAGGAAGACAATTCAGTGATCTTATCTATGGTACTTTTTTAGAATATAAAAAAACTAAAGACTGCTGATTGCCAGTCCTTAAGCCGGAGCTTTGAATAGTCCATTCACCGGCTTGTTGACACTGTTCCCATCTTTCTACTGGAATGGGGACATTATCGGCAATGGACCATGTAAATTCCACCCGGCCCTGCTATCTCCAAGTTTTCGAACCAGAGCACGCGCCTTGTCCCCGCGGCAAAGGCTCGAGCGTCGAGCCCCATCGGAGCCACAGAGGAGAACCCATGGTTTAAAAAAAGACAGAAACGCAGATTCTACTGGCGACCAGAATCTGGAATCCTGGAACTTGGCAGGCACGGAATCCTCCGTCGCTGTCGTCCCGGCGGCACGCAGGAGAGCCCGGCCCGCCGCGTCCCTTTCACCCGCCGGCGAACTGCCGCTGCCCCTCTCCCGGCTTAACCCAGCGGCGACCCGCTCCTGCGCGCGCGCGTTTAATTCGTGCTCCACATGACACGGACGCCTTCCTTCCCGGCCCCGCGCGCGCCCGGGTCAGCGCGGGCGCCGTCGCCAAACGCCACATGCCTCTCTCTCCCGGTGTTTCGCCGCGACCTGGAACCGCAGTCAAACCGCGCATGTTGCATTCAGCTCCTGTCCTGTCTCGATGCAAATTTCAGTTCGAGATGTGTTTGTTATACCGGTACAGACTGTGACTTGCCGGACGCATGTCGTCTTTAAATGTGGTCAGCGATCAACTTCCTTGCCGAGACGTGGTCACCGATCAACCGGCCGGCGGATCGTGCCCGGGCTAGGTAGTCGTGGCTCGCTCCTGGAACTTGTACGGCAGCTTCTGTTGCTGGGCACAGTGTGCCTGTTTTACATGTTCAAAGGATGTATGCAGGTGTTGGGTACTCTAGGGAGAAAAATAACACATTATTAGTGTTTGAAATGCGGTAGAAAATCATGACTCTAGTTGATATAAGGAAAAAGAGGATCAATCTTGACTGGCAAGGTAAGACGGCATGCAAAGTCCAGAACAATGTAGCATTGCTCGACTAAAACAAGTGCTTGAAACTGAAGTAAGTGTGTGCAACAGTCCTACCTAGTACAAAGGCTAGAACACGCTGCTAAGATTTGTGATTTTTGTTATCTACACGACCAAGAACACGCTGCTAAGATTTGTGAAAACACGCACTAATACAAAAAAAGAAAACGAAGATAAAAGACTCGTTCGCAACAATAAAAGTACTCCCTCCTACGAGACAGGAACACTGATCCATCATTTTCGAGCTCCAGTGTCTGACAACGATGGGTTTACTTGTATACGAGAAGAAGACGAAGACGAGCCCATCATGCATGCCTCGAGCAAAGCTTTCCATTCCATGTGTCGCAACGACTCCCGTGTCTCGTTTCTCTGTCTGCTCCCGGCAGATCCAGAGAAAGAGAGAGGTCAACTCCTCCTACCCTACTACTCCTACATTTCCGATTTCTGATACTTACTCGGATGCTGCGCGCGTTGGAGCGTTTCCCCGTCCAACAAGCAACTGCGCAACTTGACGCCGGAAGAACCTTCTGTGCTGCTTCTGCCTGGCGCCGTCTCTGTTGTTTCTATTTTTCCACGCAGCGGGAGAAATCGCGGGGACCTGCCGGCCGGCTGCGCAGTCTCGCCTGACTAATCAAACGAACGGTCCAGGCGTAGGCAGCACCGTCACTGTGAATGCATGGGGGAGTACTAGTAGGGAGACCATTCGCTCGATGTCATGCACGAGCAGCCAGACTGCTGCCCGGATCGAGCTATTCCTGTTCGTGGATGAGAATGCAGCAGCCCCGGCGTTGGGGGTCAACTGACTAGGCGAGTCCGGGTTGATGGTCCGGTCAGAGGCTCGGAAACTCAGAATTTTGACAGGATCAAAGGTCAGCATATAACTGTACGGCAGAGGAGAAATAGAGGGATACTCAAGTAGTACTATTCAATTTCGACTGGAGCTTCTTTCTGTTCCATGCGTGATCGGCCGATGGCTAAGGCTGTTCGTGGTGTTAGCGACTGGTGTTAAATGTTGGCGAGGCAGTGAAGCATATATTGATATATAGTCAACCAACCGCCACCATTTTCTGAAGTTTGGATTTGCGAAGCTCTCTAGCTAGACGGCGACGGTTTTTGAATCTAGAATTCACTGGTCCGGATCCAGATCCGGTGGTCAGAGATTCAAAACACTGCGGCAGGGAAGGGATGGCAGTAGTAGATTATAGTAATCTCCATCTCTACTTGGTTTCTTTGGTGGACCAGGAAGAAAAGGACTGGTGTGATTCAAAACTTCGAATTCTTGACTGTACCAGGAAAGTAAGGTCGTCAAATCAAACTAATCATATGTTACAGAGCTCGATGAACTTGTTGGGAAACCTCTTCGGATAAAAGGGAAGATCAAGTTACAGCTTCCAACATACTCCCTCCGTCCGAAAATACTTGTCGAAGGAATGAATGTATCTAGACGCAATTTAGTTCTAGATACACCCATTTTCATCCATTTTTTCGACAAGTATTTCCGGACGGAGGGAGTACTTAGTCACACGCACACGCGTCAGGAAGAACGTTAAGCAGGCACAGGTTGAACCGGAGCTCCATCGGTCCGCCTTCTTTCCACGGTTTGTTCGTAAAACTTTGGCAGGTAGGCTTGTGATGTTCCTTGTCCAGAGGATATTGTCTTTGGAGGCCGAGCTCCATGGAGCTCGGTTTTGAAAATTTTGAATTTTGTTGAATTTCATATTTTCTACATTTCAAAAAATTCTGAAAAAAATACACATATACATGAAGGCATAACACACATGTGTGTTAATTTTGAGGGCAAAATAAGTTGAAATGAGGGCTGTGCAAAAAAAAACAAATCTAAGACTTTTTAACACATGATACTATTCATACTCACAGACCATGAATTTGTCTTTTTTGTACATGTCACATTTCAACATTTTTCTTTCTGAAATTTTACACACATAGACATAACATACTTGTTTACTTGCACAATTGTTTTCAAAAAAAATTGGAACCGAAAAGTTTGAATTTTGATTTGTTTTCAAAAAAAGGCCTCCATGGCTCTCGGGAGCCAAACGTCCGCTCTCTTTGTCCAGTAGCTTCTTTTTTAGGAATTCTTTGCCCAATACCTAATTAAGCGTGCAAAAATGCTACCCGCTCCGTTCACAAATATAATATGTTTTAGGTATTTTATTAATATGAACTATATACAGACTGAAATAAGTCAAGAAACACTCTAAAAAAATGTCTATATACATATGATTCACAAAGAGTTAAAACATCCTATATTTGTGAAAAGAAAGAGTATTTGGAAGGAAACTTAGGCTCTTCATATTTTAAGATACAACCAATTTTGATAAATTTGGAAAGAACAAACTAAATTTCAATGCTACAAGTTCATTAATGATGAGATGAGATTACTACCTCACAGCGCCCGTGCGTCGCTCCATGACCCAGGACATGTGGCGTGCCAGGCCGGAGGCACGGTCCGCCAGAAAGAGGGATGTACCCATCTCTATTTTTCTATTCTCATAGTAAGTACCAAAAAATGTTTTTGAATGTATGAAGCACGCGTATGAGTTGATATCTAATCCTTTTCTTGCCCACCCAGCCATAAAAGAAAAAAATCGTTACGCGAACAACAGAACTACCAAACCGAACAATGTTAATGTATCTACAGTGGATGAAGGAACGAGAGGGAACGACCCTGGCTGCTTGGGGCCTGGCATTGCCCTGGACCAACTAGGTTCTTGGGCTGTGACGACTATAGGTGATGATAGGATTTTGTTATTATGTTTGCCGCAGAGTTACTGCTGAAATTTGAGATGGGCCTTAAGCCCATATAGCAATTTTAGAAAAATCTCTAAGGTCCCATGTGGGTTATTGGCACTAGGTGGAGGTGGGAAGTTTAGTCCCACCCCAGAAGTGGAAAAGGAGTTGGACCTCCTTATAATGGTGGCTCTTCTACATGCTATTGGAGCTTGAGAAGAGAAGAGGCCCTCGCGCGCTCCTCCTCCGCCGCACGCCTCGCCGCGGGTTGCGGGAATGAGCCGAGCCGAGCTCACACCTATGCGCTTATCTTATTTTTGTTCGGGAACGTTGCAGAAAATAAAAAATTTCTACGCTTCACCAAGATCAATCTATGGATTTCATCTAGCAACGAGAGAGAGAAGTGCATCTACATACCCTTGTAGATCGCGAGCGGAAGCGTTCAAGAGAACGGGGTTGAGGGAGTCGTACTCGTCGTGATCAAAATCACCGATGATCCTAGTGTTGAACGGACAGCACCTCCGCGTTCAACACACGTACGATTGGGGAAGACGTCTCCTCCTTCTTGATCCAGCAAGGGGGAAGGAGAGGTTGATGGAGATCCAGCAGCACGACGGCGTGGTGGTGGATGCAGCAGCGATCTCGGCAGGGCTTCGCCAAGCTCTACGAGAGGGAGAGGTGTTGCAGAGGGAGAGGGAGGCGCCAAGAGCATGGGTGCGCAGCCCTCCCCCCCTCTCTTTATATAGGGCCCCTAGGGGGGGGCGCCGTCCCTAGGAGATGCAATCTCCAAGGGGGGCGGCGGCCAGGGGGGGAACTTGCCCCCCAAGCCAGGTGGAGGCGCCCCCACCCCTAGGGTTTCCAACCCTAGGCGCAGGGGGGGCCAAGGGGGGGGGCGCACCAGCCCACCAGGGGCTGGTTCCCCTCCCACTTCAGCCCATGGGGCCCTCCGGGATAGGTGGCCCCACCCGGTGGACCCCCGGGACCCTTCCTTCCGGTGGTCCCGGTACAATACCAGTGACCCCCAAAACTTTCCCGATGACCGAAACCTGACTTCCTATATATAATTCCTCACCTCCGGACCATTCCGAAACTCCTCGTGACGCCGGGGATCTCATCCGGGACTCCGAACAACTTTCGGGTTACTGCATACTAATATCTCGACAACCCTAGCATCACCGAACCTTAAGTGTGTAGACCCTACGGGTTCGGGAGACACGCAGACATGACCGAGATGACTCTTCGGTCAATAACCAACAGCGGGATCTGGATACCCATGTTGGCTCCCACATGCTCCTCGATGATCTCATCGAATGAACCACGATGTCGAGGATTCAAGTAACCCCGTATATAATTCCCTTTGTCAATCGGTACGTTACTTGCCCGAGATTCGATCGTCGGTATCCCAATACCTCGTTCAATCTCGTTACCGGCAAGTCACTTTACTCGTACCGTAATGCATGATCCCATGACCAAACCCTTGGTCACTTTGAGCTCATTATGATGATGCATTACCGAGTGGGCCCAGAGATACCTCTCCGTCATACGGAGTGACAAATCCCAGTCTCGATCCGTGTCAACCCAACAGACATTTTCGGGGATACCCGTAGTATACCTTTATAGTCACCCAGTTACGTTGTGACGTTTGGTACACCCAAAGCACTCCTACGGTATCCGGGAGTTACACGATCTCATGGTCTAAGGAAAAGATACTTGACATTGGAAAAGCTCTAGCAAACGAACTATACGATCTTGTGCTATGCTTAGGATTGGGTCTTGTCCATCACATCATTCTCCTAATGATGTGATCTCGTTATCAACGACATCCAATGTCCATAGTCAGGAAACCATGACTATCAGTTGATCAACGAGCTAGTTAACTAGAGGCTCACTAGGGACATGTTGTGGTCTATGTATTCACACATGTATTACGATTTCTGGATAACACAATTATAGCATGAATAAAAGACAATTATCATGAACAAGGAAATATAATAATCATTTTATTATTGCCTCTAGGGCATATTTCCAACAGTCTTCCACTTGCACTAGAGTCAATAATCTAGTTACATTGTGATGAATCGAACACCCATAGAGTTCTGGTGTTGATCATGTTTTGCTCGCGGAAGAGGTTTAGTCAACGGATCTGCGATATTCAGATCCGTATGCACTTTGCAAATATCTATGTCTCCATCTTGAACATTTTCACGAATGGAGTTGAAGCGACGCTTCATGTGCCTGGTCTTCTTATGAAACCTGGGCTCCTTGGCAAGGGCAATAGCTCTAGTGTTGTCACAGAAGAGAGTGATCGGCCCCAACGCATTGGGTATGACTCCTAGGTCAGTGATGAACTCCTTCATCCATATTGCTTCATGCGTTGCCTCCGAGGCTGCCATGTACTCCGCTTCACATGTAGATCCCGCCACACGCTTTGCTTGCAGCTGCACCAGCTTACTGCCCCTCCATTCAAAATATACACGTATCAGGTTTGTGACTTAGAGTCATCCAGATCTGTGTCGAAGCTAGCGCCGATGTAACCCTTTACGATGAGCTCTTCATCACCTCCATAAACGAGAAACATATCCTTAGTCCTCTTCAGGTACTTCAAGATATTCTTGACCGCTGTCCAGTGTTCCTTGCCGGGATTACTTTGGTACCTTCCTACCAAACTTACAGCAAGGTTTACATCAGGTCTGGTACACAGCATGGCATACATAATAGACCCTATGGCCGAGGCATAGGGGGTGACACTCATCTCTTCTGTATCTTCTGCCATGGTCGGTCATTGAGCCGAGCTCAATCTCACAACTTGCAATACATGCAAGAACCCTTTCTTGGACTGATCCATATTGAACCTCTTCAATGTCTTATCAAGGTATGTGCTTTGTGAAAGACCTATGAGCCATCTCGATCTATCCCTATAGATATTAATGCCTAATATGTAAGCAACTTCTCCAAGGTCCTTCATTGAAAAACACTTATTCAAGTAGGCCTTAATGCTGTCCAAAAGTTCTATATCATTTCCCATCAGAAGTATGTCATCTACATATAATATGAGAAATGCTACAGAGCTCCCACTCACTTTCTTGTAAACGCAAGCTTCTCCATAAGTCTGCATAAACCCAAACGCTTTGATCATCTCATCAAAGCGAATGTTCCAACTCCGAGATGCTTGCACCAGCCCATAAATGGATCGCTGGAGCTTGCATACCTTGTTAGCATTCTCAGGATCGACAAAACCTCCCGGCTGCATCATATATAGTTCTTCCTTAAGATAGCCGTTAAGGAATGCTGTTTTGACGTCCATCTGCCATATCTCATAATCATAGTATGCGCCAATTGCTAACATGATTCGGACGGACTTCAGCTTCGCTACGGGAGAGAAAGTCTCATCGTAGTCAACCCCTTGAACTTGCCGATAACCCTTAGCGACAAGTTGAGCTTTATAGATGGTAACATTACCATCCGCGTCCGTCTTCTTCTTAAAGATCCATTTGTTTTCTATCGCTCGCCGATCATCGGGCAAGTCTGTCAAAGTCCATACTTTGTTTTCATACATGGATCCTATCTCGGATTGCATGGCTTCAAGCCATTTGTTGGAATCTGGGGCCGCCATCACTTCTTCATAGTTTGAAGGTTCACCGTTGTCTAACAACATGATTTCCAGGACAGGGTTGCCATACCACTCTGGTGTGGAACGTGTCCTTGTGGACCTACGAAGTTCAGTAGCAACTTGATCTGAAGTACCTTGATCATTATCATTAATTTCCTCTCCAGTCGGTGTAGGCACCACAGGAACATTTTCCTGAGCTACACTACTTTCTGGTTCAAGAGGTAGTACTTCATCGAGTTCTACTTTCTTCCCACTTACTTCTTTCGAGAGAAACTCTTTCTCCAGAAAGGACCCGTTCTTGGCAACAAAGATCTTGCTTTCGGATCTAAGGTAGAAGGTATACCCAATGGTTTCCTTAGGGTATCCTATGAAGACGCATTTTTCCGACTTGGGTTCGAGCTTTTCAGGTTGAAGTTTCTTGACATAAGCATCGCATCCCCAAACTTTTAGAAACGACAGCTTAGGTTTCTTCCCAAACCATAATTCATACAGTGTCGTCTCGATGGATTTAGACGGTGCCCTATTTAAAGTGAATGTAGCTGTCTCTAGAGCGTATCCCCAAAATGATAGCGGTAAATCGGTAAGGGACATCATAGATCGCACCATATCCAATAGAGTGCGATTACGATGTTCGGACACACCGTTACGCTGAGGTGTTCCAGGCGGCGTGAGTTGTGAAACAATTCCACATTTCCTTAAGTGTGTGCCAAATTCGTGACTTAAATATTCTCCGAAATGATCTGATCGTAAGAACTTTATTTTTCGGTCACGTTGATTCTCTACCTCATTCTGAAATTCCTTGAACTTTTCAAAGGTCTCAGGCTTGTGTTTCATCAAGTAGACATACCCATATCTACTGAAGTTGTCTGTGAGAGTGAGAACATAACGATATCCTCCGCGAGCCTCAACGCTCATTGGACCGCACACATCAGTATGTATGATTTCCAATAAGTTGGTTGCTCGCTCCATTGTTCCGGAGAACAGAGTCTTAGTCATTTTTCCCATGAGGCATGGTAATGATTCATAATCGAGAGACTCTAAAAGTCCATCAGCATGGAGCTTCTTCATGCGCTTGACACCAATGTGACCAAGGCGGCAGTGCCACAAGTATGTGGGACTATCGTTATCAACCTTACATCTTTTGGTATTCACACTATGAATATGTGTAACATTACGTTCGAGATTCATCAAGAATAAACCATTGACCAGCGGGGCATGACCATAAAACATATCTCTCATATAAATAGAACAACCATTATTCTCAGATTTAAAAGAGTAGCCATCTCGCATTAAACGAGATCCAGATACAATGTTCATGCTCAAAACTGGCACTAAATAATAATTATTGAGGTTTAAAACTAATCCCGTAGGTAAATGTAGAGGTAGCGTGCCGACGGCGATCACATCAACCTTGGAACCATTCCCGACTCGCATCGTCACCTCGTCCTTCGCCAGTCTCCGCTTATTCCACAGCTCCTTCTTTGAGTTACAAATATGAGCAACGACACCGATATCAAATACCCAGGAGCTACTACGAGTACTGGTAAGGTACACATCAATTACATGTATATCACATATACCTTTAGTGTTGCCGGCCTTCTTGTCTGCTAAGTATTTGGGGCAGTTCCGCTTACAGTGACCCTTCCCTTTGCAATAAAAGCACTCAGTCTCAGGCTTGGGTCCATTCTTTGGCTTCTTCCCGGCAACTGGCTTACCGGGCGCGGCAACTTCCTTGTCGTCCTTCTTGAAGTTCTTCTTACCCTTGCCTTTCTTGAACTTAGTGGTTTTATTGACCATCAACCCATGATGTTCCTTTTTGATTTCCACCTCCGCTGACTTCAGCATTGAAACTACTTCAGGAATTGTTTTCACCATCCCCTGCATATTGTAGTTCATCACAAAGCTCTTGTAGCTAGGTGGGAGCGACTGAAGGATTCTGTCAATGACCGCCTCATCCGGGAGGTTAATGTCCAGCTGGGACAAGCGGTTGTGCAACCCAGACATTTTGAGTATGTGCTCACTGACATAACTATTTTCCTCCATCTTACAACTATAGAACTTGTCAGAGACTTCATATCTCTCGACCCGGGCATGAGCTTGGAAAACCATTTTCAGCTCCTCGAACATCTCATATGCTCCGTGTTGCTCAAAACGCTTTTGGAGCCCTGGTTCTAAGCTGTAAAGCATGCCGCACTGAACGAGGGAGTAATCATCAACACGTGACTGCCAAGCGTTCATAACGTCTTGGTTCTCTGGGATGGGTGCTTCACCTAGCGGTCCTTCTAGGACATATGCTTTCTTGGCAGCTATGAGGATGATCCTCAGGTTCCGGACCCAGTCCGTATAGTTGCTGCCATCATCTTTCAGCTTGGTTTTCTCTAGGAATGAGTTGAACTTGAGGTTGACATGAGCGTTAGCCATTTGATCTACAAGACATTTTTGCAAAGGTTTTTAGACTAAGTTCATGTTAATTAATTTCATCTAATCAAATTATTTAATGAACTCCCACTCAGATTAGACATCCCTCTAGTCATCTAAGTGTTACATGATCCGAGTCGACTAGGCCGTGTCCGATCATCACGTGAAATGGACTAGTCATCATTGGTGAACATCTCCATGTTGATCGTATCTTCCATACGACTCGTGTTCGACCTTTCGGTCTCTTGTGTTCCGAGGCCATGTCTGTACATGCTAGGCTCGTCAAGTTAACCTAAGTGTTTATGCATGTGTAAATCTATCTTACACCCGTTGTATGTGAACGTTAGAATCTATCACACCCAATCATCACGTGGTGCTTCGAAACAACGAACTTTTGCAATGGTGCACAGTTAGGGGGAACACTTTCTTGAAATTATTATGAGGGATCATCTTATTTAATACCGTCGTTCTAAGTAAACAAGATGCAAAATCATGATAAACATCACATGCAATCAAATAGTGACATGATACCACTGTTGGGGCACGTTGCAGAAAACAAAAAATTTCTACGCTTCACCAAGATCAATCTATGGAGTTCATCTAGCAACGAGAGAGAGGAGTGCATCTACATACCCTTGTAGATCGCGAGCATAAGCGTTCAAGAGAACGGGGTTGAGGGAGTCGTACTCGTCGTGATCCAAATCACCGATGATCCTAGTGCTGAATGGACAGCACCTGCGCGTTCAACACACATACGGTTGGGGAAGATGTCTACTCCTTCTTGATCCAGCAAGGGGGAAGGAGAGGTTGATGAAGATCCAGCAGCACGACGGCGTGGTGGTGGATGCACCAGCGATCTCGGCAGGGCCTCGCCAAGCTCTACGAGAGAGAGAGAGGTGTTGCAGAGGGAGAGGGAGGCGCCAAGAGCATGGGTGTGCAGCCCTCCCTCCCCCTCTCTATATATAGGGCCCCTAGGGGGGCGCCGGCCCTAGGAGATGCAATCTCCAAGGGGGGCAGCGGCCAGGGGGGAAACTTGCCCCCCAAGCCAGGTGGAGGCGCCCCCACCCCTAGGGTTTCCAACCCTAGGCGCAGGGGGGCCAAGGGGGGGGGGGCGCACCAGCCCACCAGGGGCTGGTTCCCCTCCCACTTCAGCCCATGGGGCCCTCCGGGATAGGTGGCCCCACCCGGTGGACCCCCGGGACCCTTCCGGTGGTCCCGGTACAATACCGGTGACCCCCGAAACTTTCCCGATGGCCGAAACCTGACTTCCTATATATAATTCTTCACCTCCGGACCATTCCGGAACTCCTCGTGACATCCGGGATCTCATCCGGGACTCCGAACAACTTTCGGGTTACTTCATAATAATATCTCTACAACCCTAGCGTCACCGAACCTTAAGTGTGTAGACCCTACGAGTTCGGGAGACACGTAGACATGACCGAGACGACTCTTCGATCAATACCAACAACGGGATCTGGATACCCATGTTGGCTCCCACATGCTCCTCAATGATCTCATCAGATGAACCACGATGTCGAGGATTCAAGTAACCCCGCATCAATTCCCTTTGTCAATCGGTACGTTACTTGCCCGAGATTCGATCGTCGGTATCCCAATACCTCGTTCAATCTCGTTACCGGCAAGTCACTTTACTCATACCGTAATGCATGATCCCATGACCAAACCCTTGGTCACTTTGAGCTCATTATGATGATGCATTATCGAGTGGGCCCAGAGATACCTCTCCGTCATATGGAGTGACAAATCCCAGTCTCGATCCCTGTCAACCCAACAGACACTTTCGGGGATACCCGTAGTATACCTTTATAGTCACCCAGTTACGTTGTGACGTCTGGTACACCCAAAGCACTCCTACGGTATCCGGGAGTTACACGATCTCATGGTCTACGGAAAAGATACTTGACATTGGAAAAGCTCTAGCAAACGAACTATACGATCTTATGCTATGCTTAGGATTGGGTCTTGTCCATCACATCATTCTCCTAATGATGTGATCCCGTTATCAACGACATCCAATGTCCATAGTCAGGAAACCATGACTATCAGTTGATCAACGAGCTAGTCAACTAGAGGCTCACTAGGGACATGTTGTGTTCTATGTATTCACACATGTATTACGATTTCCGGATAACACAATTATAGCATGAATAAAAGACAATTATCATCAACAAGGAAATATAATAATCATTTTATTATTGCCTCTAGGGCATATTTCCAACAATTTTTGCCAGTCACTAACGGAGAGTTTCTGACAGCAGAGCCACGATCTGAGATGTCGGATTTTGGGCTGTCACGGACTCGGACGTGGGTCAAGCCCTCGTCTCTCCACGCGGCTGCATCTATATAAGTGTGCGGTGTCCCCTAACCCTAGCCGCCACGATCAGATCACATCTGCTCCTTGCGAACTGTCGTTCCTTTGCTACTGCTGCCGTTGTTGACTCCATCCCATCCGTCGCGTACACGGTCGACGGGAGAGCAGATCTCCGAAACCCCATCACTCTGGTTCATGTACGGGAGAGAGACGAATAGGTTTTTGGGAAGCGACTACGCGACTGCTCGCCTCCGATCCACTACTTCCTCTACGTCTGTGTCGTCTCCGTCATCACCATGTCCAGCGACGCCGAACGTGCCGCCGCCGAGAAGACCGAGGCCGAGAAGAAGGCCGCCGAGGACGCTGCTGCTGCTGTTGCCACCACCGTGGCGGCTTCTGCATGGCTGACTGGAGGGTATAACGCGTTTATCCCTCTCGTGATAATTTATGTATTAGCAGTGCTAGCATCATGTGTAGATTTTTTTGGGGAACGTAGTATTTTCAAAAATTTCCTACGCACACGCAAGATCATGGTGATGCATAGCAATGAGAGGGCAGAGTGTCGTCTACGTACCCTCGTAGACCGAAAGCGGAAGCATTAGAACAACGCGGGTTATCTAGTCGTACGTCTTCATGGCCCGACCGATCAAGCACCGAAACTACGGCACCTCCGAGTTCTAGCACACGTTCAGCTCGATGACGTCCCTCGAACTCCGATCCAGCCGAGTGTCGAGGGAGAGTTCCGTCAGCACGACGGCGTGGTGACGATCTTGATGTTCTACCGTCGCAGGGCTTCGCCTAAGTACCACTACAATATTATCGAGGAGGACTATGGTAGAGGGGGGCACCGCACACGGCTTAGAGATCAAGAGATCAATTGTTGTGTCTTGAGGTGCCCCCTACCCCCGTATATAAAGGAGCTAGGGGGAGAGGGTCAGCCAGCCAGGAGGGGCGCGCCAGGAGGAGTCCTCCTCCCACCGGGAGTAGGACTCCCCCCTTCCTTGTTGGAGTAGGAGAGGAGAGGGAAGGAGAGAGAGGGGGGAAGGAAAGGGGGGGGCTCTTTGTCCAATTTGGACTTGGGGGGGGGGGAGGGGCGTGCGGTTGCCCCTTGGCCGCCTCTCCTCTTCCACCACTTGGGCCCATGAGGCCCATTAACCTCCGGGGGGGTTCCGATAACCGCCGGTACTCCGGTATATATTCGATAACCCCCGAAACCATTCCGGTGTCCGAATATAGTCGTCCAATATATCAATCTTCATGTCTCGACCATTTCGAGACTCCTCTTCATGTCCGTGATCACATCCGGGACTCCGAACAACCTTCGGTACATCAAAACTCATAAACTCATAATATAACTGTCATCGAAACCTTAAGCGTGGGGACCCTACGGGTTCGAGAACTATGTAGACATGACCGAGACATGTTTCCGGTCAATAACCAATAGCAGAACCTGGATGCTCATATTGGCTCCTACATATTCTACGAAGATCTTTATCGGTCAAACTGCATAACAACATACGTTGTTCCCTTTGTCATCGGTATGTTACTTGCCTGAGATTCGATCGTCGGTATCCAATACCTAGTTCAATCTCGTTGCCGGCAAGTCTCTTTACTCGTTACGTAATGCATCATTCCGTAACTAACTCATTAGCTACATTTCTTGCAAGGCTTATAGTGATGTGCATTACCGAGAGGGCCCAGAGATACCTCTCGGACAATCGGAGTGACAAATCCTAATTTCGAAATACGTCAACTCAACAAGTACCTTCGGAGACACCTGTAGAGCACCTTTATAATCACCCAGTTACGTTATGACGTTTGGTAGCACACAAATTGTTCCTCCGGTAAGTGGGAGTTACATAATCTCATAGTCATAGGAACATGTATAAGTCATGAAGAAAGCAATGGCAACATACTAAACGATCAAGTGTTAAGCTAACGGAATGGGTCAAGTCAATCACATCATTCTCCTAATGATGTGATCCCGTTAATAAAATGACAACTCATGTCTATGGTTAGGAAACTTAACCATCTTTGATTTACGAGCTAGTCAAGTAGAGGCATACTAGTGACACTATGTTTGTCTATGTATTCACACATGTATTATGTTTCCAGGTAATACAATTCTAGCATGAATAATAAACATTTATCATGAAATAAGGAAATAAATAATAGCTTTATTATTGCCTCTAGGGCATATTTCCTTCAGTCTCCCACTTGCACTAGAGTCAATAATCTAGTTCACATCGCCATGTGATTTAACACCAATATTCACATCTGTATGTGATTAATACCCATAGTTCACATCGTCATGTGATCAACACCCAAAGGGTTTACTAGAGTCAATAATCTAGTTCACATCGCTATGTGATTAACACCCAAAGAGTACTAAGGTATGATCATGTTTTGCTTGTGAGAGAATTTTAGTCAACGGGTCTGTCACATTTAGAGCCGTATGTATTTTGCAAATATTCAATGTCTACAATGCTCTGCACGGAGCTACTCTAGCTAATTGCTCCCACTTTCAATATGTATCCAGATTAAGACTTAGAGCCATCTGGATCAGTGCCAAAACTTGTATCACCGTAACCCTTTACGATGAACCTTTTGTCACCTCCATAATCGAGAAACATATCCTTATTCCACTAAGGATAATTTTGACCAATGTCCAGTGATCTACTCCTAGATCACTATTGTACTCCCTTGCCAAATCAGGGCAGAGTATACAATAGGTCTGGTCCATAGCATGGCATACTTTTATAGAACCTATGACTGAAGTATAGGGAATGACTTTTCATTCTCTTTCTATTTTTCTGCCATGGTCGGGTTTTGAGTCTTACTCAACTTCACACCTTGCAACACAGGAAAGAACTCCTTCTTTAACTGTTCCATTTTGAACTACTTCAAAATCTTATCAAGGTATGTACTCATTGAAAAAATATATATCATCAAGCGTCTTGATCTATCTCTATAGATCTCGATGCTCAATGTGTAAGCAGCTTTACCGAGGTCTTTTATGAAAAACTCTTATTCAAGTATCCTTTTATGCTATCCAGAATTTCTATATCATTTCCAATCAACAATATGTCATCTACATATAGTATTTAGAAATGCTACAGAGCTCCCACTCACTTTCTTGTAAATACAGGCTTCTCCAAAAGTCTGTATAAAACCATATGCTTTGATCAACTCATCAAAGCGTATATTCTAACTCCGAGATGCTTGCACCAGTCCATAGATGGATAATTGGAGCTTGCACACTTTGTTAGCACCTTTAGGATTGACAAAATGGTTGCATCATATAAAACTCTTCTTTAATAAATCCATTAAGGAATCCAGTTTTGTCATCCATTTTCCAGATTTCATAAAATGTGGCAATTGCTAACATGATTCGGACAGACTTAAGCATCGATACGGGTGATAAAATCTCATCGTATTCAACACATTGAACTTGCCGAAAAACCTTTTGCGACAAGTCAAGCTTTGTAGATAGTAACACTACTACCAGCGTCGGTCTTCCTCTTGAAGATCCATTTATTTTCAATGGTCTGCCGATCATCTGGCAGGTCAACCAAAGACCACACTTTGTTCTCATACATGGATCCCATCTCAGATTTCATGGCCTCAAGCCATTTTGCAGAATCTGGGCTCATCATCGCTTCCTCATAGTTCGTAGGCTCGCCATGGTCAAGTAACATGACCTCCAAAATAGGATTGCCATACCACTCTGGTGCGGATCTTACTTGGTTGACCTACGAGGTTCGGTAGAAACTTGATCTGAAGTTTCATGATCAATATCATTATCTTCCTCACTAATTGGTGTAGTCGTCACAGGAACTGGTTTCTGTGATGAACTATTTTCCAATAAGGGAGCAGGTACAGTTACCTCATCAAGTTCTACTTTCCTCCCACTCACTTCTTTCGAGAGAAACTCCTTCTCTAGAAAGGATCCATTCTTAGCAACGAGTGTCTTGCCATGCTAGTTATCTAATCATGGATTAAATTAGTCTAAAAATTGCCTATTTCCTTAGCAATCCAAAAACCTATTATGTGTAGGAATTTTTCGGCAAGTGGCTTTGCCGTAGCACTGAAACCGGATAAGTTTACCGGTACGTATTTTAAGCATTGACAGACAAAGACCACTTTATGGATCACGGCTATGAACATGTTCTGGGTCACCGGTGTGTCCACGGGAATGAATGCTCCTGAACAGGAGAAGGCGTTCAGGGAGGAAACCACTGTGTTTCTCGGAGCAGTTCTTAGCATGATCGGAGATAAACTGGTCAACGCATATTTACATGTGCATGTCGCCAAGGACTTGTGGGAGGCGCTCGAATCTAAGTTCGGGGCCGCCGATGCAGGGAGCGAGATGTATATTATAGAGCAGTTCCATGATTACAAGATGGTTGAGAACCGTCCTGTACTGGAGCAGGCTC
This sequence comes from Triticum aestivum, assembly GCF_018294505.1. Lineage (NCBI taxonomy): Eukaryota > Viridiplantae > Streptophyta > Magnoliopsida > Poales > Poaceae > Triticum > Triticum aestivum. Next base: position 231,097,947 of record NC_057798.1, read on the forward strand.
ATGAGATAATATGCATTGTTAAGGAGCTTGAGCTTCTGAAGTGCGAGTTACCGGGCAAGTTTGTCACGGGCTGCATAATCACTAAGCTCCCCAATTCCTGGAGGAACTTTGCCACCACTCTGAAACATCAAAGGCGTGAATTCTCTGTGGAGGATGTCATTGGCCATCTGAGTGTTGAGCAGAATTCGAGGGCAAAGGACTCGCACGGAAAAGGGGCCGAAGGGACTTCTGTTGCCAACATGGTGAACCAGAGGAACTTCAACTCCCACAAGTTCAAGGGAAAGAATGGTGTCCAACAGAATACCGACTTCAAGAAGAAGGGTAAGAAGACCTTCAAGAAGAACAAGAAGGATGAGGGCTACTTTACTTGTGGTTTGGCTGAACATTGGGCCAACAAGTGCCCAAACAAGTTTAAGAAGTCAGGACAGGACTCCAAGTCCGTCAACATGATTGTGGGCAACAATGAAAATGGTGCATCTAGGTACGGTAATTTATTTACTATTTTTTTAGTATTTCATCCTACCGATTGGTGGGTGGATACAGGTGCAGGTGTTCATGTGTGTGCTGACATTTCATTATTCTCTTCTTACCAGGTCACAGGCCATGGGTATGTATTGATGGAGAATGGCGCGAGTGCTTCTGTTCATGGTGTTGGCACGGTCGATCTGAAGTTTTCTTCGGGAAGGATCATGCAGCTGAAGAACGTGCAGCATGTCCGCGCCATCAAGAAGAACCTTGTTAGTGGCTCCCTTCTATGTAGAGAAGGGTTTAAGTTGGTATTCGAGTCTAATAAATTGGTTGTTACTAAGTATGGACTAATTGTTGGAAAAGGTTATGAGAGCGGAGGGATGTTCCGCCTTTCCCTCGCAGATTTCTGTAATAAAGTCGTGAACCATATTCATTCGAGTGTTAATGAATCTGAAGTTTGGCATTCACGTCTTTGTCACATAAGTTTCGGTGTTATGACGCGGCTAGCTAAGTTGGATTTAATCCCGAGTTTCACTTTAGCTAAAGGTTCTAAGTGCCTGTCATGTGTGCAAGCTAAGCAACCTCGCCAGCCTCACAAGGCTGCGGAGGAGAGACACTTGGCACCGTTAGAACTCATACATTCTGATCTTTGTGAGATGAATGGCGTGTTGACTAAAGGTGGAAAGAAGTACTGCATGACATTGATAGATGATTCCACTAGATATTTCTATGTATATCTGTTAAATACTAAAGATGAGGCTCTACACTACTTTAAAATCTATAAGGCAGAAGTTGAGAATCAACTTGAAAAGAAAATTAAACGAGTCCGGTCAAATCGTGGTGGAGAGTACTTCTCGAGTGAGTTTGATTCCTTCTGTGAGGAACACGACATTATTCATGAGAGGACACCTCCCTATTCTCCCCAGTCAAACGGGGTTGCCGAGCGGAAAAACCATACTCTAACTGATCTGGTTAATGCCATGTTAGATACATCGGTTTTATCCAAGGCATGGTGGGGGGGAGGCTATATTGACGGCATGTCATGTCCTGAATAAAGTTCCGACAAAGGATAATGAGATCACTCCCCATGAGAAATGGGCAAAGAGAAGGACAACACTCTCATACTTGCGTACTTGGGGCTGTTTGGCGAAAGTCAACGTGCCGATCCCCAAAAAGCGTAAGCTTGGACCCAAGACTGTGGACTGCGTTAATTTGGGCTACGCTAAGAACAGCGTTGGCTATAGATTTCTAGTAGTGAAATCTGAGGTACCTGACCAGAAGGTCGGTACAATTATGGAGTCTAAGGATGCTACATTCTTTTAGGATATTTTTCCTATGAGAGATATGCAAAGCACTTCTAGACAGGAATCCGAGGAGAATCCTGAGCCTGCCATTCCTATGGAATATTATGAAGGAACACATGATGAAAATCCTGAGGAGGATGACAAGGAAACCCTTGGTAGGGGCAAGAGACAAAGGACTACAGAGACCTTTGGTGATGATTTCTTCGTGTACCTCGTGGATGATACTCCCACTTCTATTTCAGAAGTGTATGCCTCTCCAGAAGCTGACTACTGGAAGGATGCGGTCCGTAGCGAGATGGATTCTATCATGGCTAATGAGACATGGGAGATCACTGAGCGTCCCTATGGTTGCAAACCATTGGGATGTAAGTGGGTGTTCAAGAAAAAGCTTAGGCCCGATGGTACAATTGAAAAGTACAAGGCTAGGCTTGTGGCCAAGGGCTATGACCAGAAAGAAGAGGAAGATTTCTTTGATACTTATTCACCTGTGTCTAGACTGGCCACCATTCGAGTATTACTCTCGTTGGCGGCCTCGCATGGTCTTCTCGTCCATCAAATGGATGTTAAGACGGCTTTTCTGAATGGAGAGCTAAACGAGGAAATCTACATGCAACAGCCATATGGCTTTGTGATAGATGGTCAGGAAAGAAAGGTGTGTAGGTTGCTGAAATCTTTATATGGCCTGAAGCAAGCACCTAAGCAATGGCATGATAAGTTTAATACAACTCTGACATCTGTTGGCTTCGTTGTTAATGAAGCTGACAAATGTGTATACTATCGCCATGGTGGGGGCGAAGGAGTTATATTGTGCTTGTATGTTAATGACATACTGATATTCGGAACCAACCTCAAAGTCATTGAGGAGGTTAAGTCGTTTCTGTCTCAGAACTTTGAGATGAAGGACCTCGGTGTGGCTGATGTTATCTTGAACATCAAGCTATTGAGAGATAATGAGGGTGGGATCACACTTCTGCAATCCCATTATGTTGAGAAGGTGTTGAGCCCTTTTGGATATTCGGACTGCACACCATCTCAAACACCATATGATCCGAGCGTGTTGATTCGAAAGTCCAAAGGCATGGCTAAAGATCAATTGAGATACTCTCAAATCATTGGTTCACTGATGTACCTAGCGAGTGCAATGAGGCCTGACATCGCGTTTGCTGTGAGCAAACTGAGCCAGTTTGTTTCCAAACCGGGTGATGTACATTGGCATGCTGTTGAAAGAGTTATGCGCTATCTGAAAGGTACTATGAACTATGGACTTCACTATACCGGAGACCCGTCGGTACTTGAAGGGTATAGTGATGCGAATTGGATCTCTGATGCTGATGAGATGAAGGCCACAACTAGGTATATGTTTACTCTTGGAGGTGGCGCTGTTTCCTGGAAGTCTTGCAAGCAAATGATCTTAACGAGATCAACAATGGAAGCAGAATTAACAGCATTAGACACTTCTGGTGTTGAAGCAGGATGGCTTCGAGATCTTTTGATGGACTTGCCATTGGTTGATAAACCCGTTCCGGCTATCCTTATGAACTGTGATAATCAGACTGTCATCACCAAGGTGAAGAGTTCAAAGGACAACATGAAGTCCAACAAACACATAACAATGAGATTAAAAGCTGTCAGAAAATTAAGAAACTCTGGAGTGATAGCGTTGGACTATGTCCATACGGCTAAAAATCTGGCAGATCCCTTTATGAAAGGGCTATCGCGTGTAGTGATAGATAGTGCATCGAGGGAGATGGGTATGAGACCCACATGAGTTGCCATGGTGGTAACCCAACCTATGTGATCGGAGATCCCGTGAAGTAGGACCTGGGAAAACAAGCCAGTGGTGAACTAAGGAGAGTAACTATACTAACCCACTCCGTTGGAGATGCAATACTCTCAATACTGTATGGTAGGATGACTATTGTCTTAATGTGTTCCGAGGCTTATGTAAGCAAGATGCTATCCTACAGAGCAATCTTTGGAGGAACACACCTATATGAGCCTGATCGCTAGTCACAGTCTATGAGATTGGGGTGATCTCTAGCAAGCTCATGAATAGGCCAGGAGTGTGACTTATATGCTCCACCCGAGGGGTCAGCCTTCGGCAGCCTAGTACTAGTAAGACATGTGGTGAAGCTTCTTTACGCCAAACTGACAATTCAAGGCATAGTCCATTGTTCAATTGTGAAGGAGTGTAGCTACTTGCTCTAGGTGAAGCTCAACCTTAATAGGTCTTCACTAAAACACTAGTATATCGAAACATCAATTGGAACAGAGGACACAATGGGCCCTCGAGATCTGGTGGGGGATTGCTGAAATTTGAGATGGGCCTTAAGCCCATATAGCAATTTCAGAAAAATCTCTAAGGGCCCATGTGGGTTATTGGCACTAGGTGGAGGTGGGAAGTTTAGTCCCACCCCGGAAGTGGACTCCATACCGTCCGCCGTGTACACGGTCGATGGGAGAGCAGGTCTCCGAAACCCCGTCACTCTGGTTCCTGTACGGGAGAGAGATGAATAGGTTTTTGGGAAGTGACTACGCGACTGCTCGCCTCCGATCCACTACTTCCTCTATGTCTGCGTCGTCTCCGTCATCACCATGTCCAGCGACGCCGAATGTGCCGCCACCGAGAAGACCGAGGCCGACAAGAAGGCCGCCGAGGACGCTTTTGCTGTTGCTGCCACCGCCGCGGCGGCTTCTGCATGGCCTACTGGAGGGTATAACGCGTTTATCCCTCTCCTGATAATTTCTGTATTAGCAGTGCTAGCATCATGTGTAGATTTGTCTACTGTTTGCATAGTACGTGCTAGTTTAGACCAGTACCAGTATGTTGTTAGTTCTGTCAATGCCATGCTAGTTATCTACTTATGGATTAAATTAGTCGAAAAATTGCCTATTTACTTAGCAGTTACATCGTTTATGGTGGGTCCTCGTGATGCTCTGGGCGAAAGCCTTGCTCAATATGTGTCGGTGCCGGTGTGGCAATGCCCTCAAGCGTCATTCCTCACTCGATGGCATTATCGAGCATCCTTGATTCACCTCTACCTCTTGTGGTCTAGTCCTGGCTAGCTTGCCTCCCTTTGGGGTGTCCTTGCGAGAGGGCAAAAACCTAAATCTGAATCTTTCAAAAGAAAGCCTAGATTTGGCTTGCTAAGATGATGGTTGTGTGAACGACATCACCCCCCTTTGGATGTGTTCTTCACTGTGGTAGGATCCGGGTTGGTTTGCATATTGTTGGTATCCACTTTGGCTCTAGCAAGTGTTGGGGAACGTTGCAGAAAAAAAAATTCTACGCTTCACCAAGATCAATCTATGGAGTTCATCTAGCAACGAGAGAGAGGAGTGCATCTACATACCCTTGTAGATCGCGCGCGGAAGCGTTCAAGAGAACGGGGTTGAGGGAGTCGTACTCGCCGTGATCCAAATCACCGAAGATCCTAGCGCCGAATGGCCGGCAGCTCCGCGTTCAACAGACGTACGGTTGGGAAGACGTCTCCTCCTTCTTGATCCAGCAAGGGGGAAGGAGAGGTTGATGAAGATCCAGCAGGACGACGACGTGGTGGTGGAAGCAGCAGCGATCTCGGCAGGGCTTCGCCAAGCTCTACGAGAGGGAGAGGTGTTGCAGAGGGAGAGGGAGGCGCCAGGAGCATGGGTGCGCAGCCCTCCCTCCCCCCTATTTATATAGGGCCCCTAGGGGGGGGCGGCCCTAGGAGATCCAATCTCCAAGGGGGGGGGAGCGGCGGCCAAGGGGGTGGCTTGCCCCCCAAGCCAGGTGGAGGCGCCCCCATCCCTAGGATTTCCAACCCTAGGCGTAGGGGGGCAAGGGGGGGCGCACCAGCCCACCAGGGGCTGGTTCCCCTCTCACTTCAGCCCATGGGACCCTCCGGGATAGATGGCCCCACCCGGTGGACCCCCGGGACCCTTCCGGTGGTCCCGGTACAATACCGCTTACCCCCGAAACGTTCCCGATGGCCGAAACCTGACTTCCTATATATAATTCTTCACCTCCGGACCATTCTGGAACTCCTCGTGACGTCCGGTATCTCATCCGGGACTCCGAACAACTTTCGGATTACTGCATACTAATATCTCTACAACCCTAGCGTCACTGAACCTTAAGTGTGTAGACCCTACGGGTTCGGGAGACACGCAGACATGACCGAGACGACTCTCCGGTCAATAACCAACAGCGGCATCTGGATACCCATGTTGGCTCCCACATGCTCCTCAATAATCTCATCGGATGAACCACGATGTCGAGGATTCAAGTAACCCCGTATACAATTCCCTTTGTTAATCGGTACGTTACTTGCCCGAGATTCGATCGTTGGTATCCCAATACCTCGTTCAATCTCGTTACCGGCAAGTCACTTTACTCGTACCGTAATGCATGATCCCGTGACCAAACACTTGGTCACTTTGAGCTCATGATGATGATGCATTACCGAGTGGGTCCAGAGATACCTCTCCGTCATACGGAGTGACAAATCCCAGTCTCGATCCGTGTCAACCCAACAGATACTTTCGGGGATACCCGTAGTATACCTTTATAGTCACCTAGTTACGTTGTGACGTTTGGTACACCCAAAGCCCTCCTATGGTATCCGGGAGTTACACGATCTCATGGTCTAAGGAAAAGATACTTGACATTGGAAAAGCTCTAGCAAATGAACTACACGATCTTGTGCTATGCTTAGGATTGGGTCTTGTCCATCACATCATTCTCCTAATGGTGTGATCCCGTTATCAACGACATCCAATGTCCATAGTCAGGAAACCATGACTATCAGTTGATCAACGAGCTAGTCAACTAGAGGCTCACTAGGGACATGTTGTGATCTATGTATTCACACATGCATTACGATTTCCGGATAACACAATTATAGCATGAATAATAGACAATTATCATGAACAAGGAAATATAATAATAATCATTTTATTATTGCCTCTAGGTCATATTTCCAACAGTCTCCCACTTGCACTAGAGTCAATAATCTAGTTACATTGTGATGAATCGAACACCCATAGAGTTCTGGTGTTGATCATGTTTTGCTCGTGGAAGAGGTTTAGTCAACGAATCTGCAACATTCGGATCCGTATGCACTTTGCAAATATATATGTCTCCATCTTGAACATTTTCACGAATGGAGTTGAAGCGACGCTTGATGTGCCTGGTCTTCTTGTGAAACCTGGGCTCCTTGGCAAGGGAAATAGCTCCTGTGTTGTCACAGAAGAGGGTGATTGGCCCTGACGCATTGGGTATGACTCCTAGGTCGGTGATGAACTTCTTCATCCAGATTGCTTCATGCGCTGCCTTCGAGGCTGCCATGTACTCCGCTTCACATGTAGTTTCCGCCACGACGCTCTGCTTGTAACTGCACCAGCTTACTGCCCCTCCATGCAAAATATACACGTATCCGGTTTGTGACTTAGAGTCATCCACATCTATGTCGAAGCTAGCGTCGACGTAACCCTTTACGACGAGATCTTCGTCACCTCCATAAATGAGAAACGTATCCTTAGTCCTCTTCAGGTACTTAAGGATATTCTTGACCGCTGTCCAGTGTTCCTTGCCGGGATTACTTTGGTACCTTCCTACCAAACTTATGGCAAGGTTTACATTAGGTCTGGTACATAGCATGTCATACATAATAGACCCTATGGCTGAGGCATAGGGGATGACACTCATCTCTTCTATATCTTCTGCCGTGGTCGGGCATTGAGCCGAGCTCAATCTCACACCTTGCAATACAGGCAAGAACCCTTTCTTGGACTGATCCATATTGAACTTCTTCAATATCTTATCAAGGTATGTGCTTTGTGAAAGACCTATGAGGCGTCTCGATCTATCCCTATAGATCTTGATGCCTAATATGTAAGCAGCTTCTCCAAGGTACTTCATTGAAAAACACTTATTCAAGTAGGCCTTAATGCTGTCCAAAAGTTCTATATCATTTCCCATCAAAAGTATGTCATCTACATATAATATGAGAAATGCTACAGAGCTCCCACTCACTTTCTTATAAACGCAGGCTTCTCCATAAGTCTGCATAAACCCAAACGCTTTGATCATCTCATCAAAGCGAATGTTCCAACTCCGAGATGCTTGCACCATCCCATAAATGGATCGCTGGAGCTTGCATACCTTGTTAGCATTTTCAGGATTGACAAAACCCTCCGGCTGCATCACATACAGTTCTTCCTTAAGATAGCCGTTAAGGAATGCCTTTTTGACGTCCATTTGCCATATCTCATAATCATAGTATGCGGCAATTGCTAACATGATTCCGACGGACTTCAGCTTCGCTACGGGAGAGAAAGTCTCATCGTAGTCAACCCCTTGAACTTGCCGATAACCCTTAGCGACAAGTCGAGCTTTATAGATGGTAATATTACCATCCGCGTCCGTCTTCTTCTTAAAGATCCATTTGTTTTCTATCGCTCGCCGATCATCGGGCAAGTCTGTCAAAGTCCATACTTTGTTTTCATACATGGATCCTATCTCGGATTGCATGGCTTCAAGCCATTTGTTGGAATCTGGGCCCGCCATCGCTTCTTCATAGTTCGAAGGCTCACCGTTGTCTAACAACATGATTTCCAGGACAGGGTTGCCATACCACTCTAGTGTGGAACGTGTCCTTGTGGACCTACGAAGTTCAGTAGCAACTTGATCCAAAGTACCTTGATCATCATCATTAATTTCCTCTCCAGTTCGTGTAGGCACCATAGGAACATCTTCCTGGGCTGCACTACTTTCCGGTTCAAGAGGTAGTACTTCATCGAGTTCTACTTTCCTCCCACTTACTTGGGTTCGAGCTTTTCAGGTTGAAGTTTCTTGACATAAGCATCGCATCCCCAAACTTTTAGAAACGACAGCTTAGGTTTCTTCCCAAACCATAATTCATACGGTGTCGTCTCAACGGATTTAGATGGTGCCCTATTTAAAGTGAATGTAGCTGTCTCTAGAGCGTATCCCCAAAATGATAGCGGTAAACCTGTGAGTGACATCATAGATCGCACCATATCCAATAGAGTGCGATTACGACGTTCAGACACACCGTTATGCTGAGGTGTTCCAGGCGGCGTGAGTTGTGAAATGATTCCACATTTCCTTAAGTGCGTACCAAATTCGTGACTTAAATATTCTCATCCATGATCTGATCGTAAGAACTTTATTTTTCGGTCACGTTGATTCTCTACCTCATTATGAAATTCCTTGAACTTTTCAAAGGTCTCAGACTTGTGTTTCATCAAGTAGACATACCCATATCTACTTAAGTCATGAGTGAGAGTGAGAACATAACGATAGCCTCCGCGAGCCTCAACGCTCATTGGACTGCACACATCAGTATGTATGATTTCCAATAAGTTGGTTGCTCGCTCCATTGTTCCGGAGAACGGAGTCCTGGTCATTTTGCCCATGAGGCATGGTTCGCATGTGTCAAATGATTCATAATCGAGAGACTCTAAAAGTCCATCAGCATGGAGCTTCTTCATGCGATTGACACCAATGTGACCAAGGCGGCAGTGCCACAAGTATGTGGGACTATCGTTATCAACCTTACATCTTTTGGTATTCACACTGTGAATATGTGTAACATTACGTTCGAGATTCATTAAGAATAAACCATTGACCAGCGGGGCATGACCATAAAACATATCTCTCATATAAATAGAACAACCATTATTCTCGGATTTAAATGAGTAGCCATCTCGTATTAAACGAGATCCATATACAATGTTCATGCTTAAAGATGGTACTAAATAACAATTATTGAGGTTTAAAACTAATCCCATAGGTAAATGTAGAGGTAGCGTGCCGACGGCGATCACATCGACCTTGGAACCATTCCCGACGCGCATCGTCACCTCGTCCTTCGCCAGTCTGTGCTTATTCCGCAGCTCCTGCTTTGAGTTACAAATATGAGCAACCACACCGGTATCAAATACCCAGGAGCTACTACGAGTACTGGTAAGGTACACATCAATTACATGTATATCACATATACCTTTAGTATTGCCGGCCTTCTTGTCCGCTAAGTATTTGGGGCAGTTCCGCTTCTAGTGACCCTTCCCTTTGCAATAAAAGCACTTAGTCTCAGGCTTGGGTCCATTCTTTGGCTTCTTCCCGACAACTGGTTTACCGGGCACGGCAACTTCCTTGCCATCCTTCTTGAAGTTCTTCTTACCCTTGCCTTTCTTGAACTTAGTGGTTTTATTGACCATCAACACTTGATGTTCCTTTTTGATTTCCACCTCCGCTGACTTCAGCATTGAAAATACTTCAGGAATAGTTTTCACCATCCCCTGCATATTGTAGTTCATCATGAAGCTCTTGTAGCTAGGTGGGAGCGACTGAAGGATTCTGTCAATGACCGCCTCGTCCGGGAGGTTAATGTCCAGCTGGGACAAGCGGTTGTGCAACCCAGACATTTTGAGTATGTGCTCACTGACAGAACTATTTTCCTCCATCTTACAACTATAGAACTTGTCGGAGACTTCATATCTCTCGACCCGGGCATGAGATTGGAAAACCATTTTCAGCTCCTCGAACATCTCATATGCTCCGTGTTGCTCAAAACGCTTTTCGAGCCCCGGTTCTAAGCTGTAAAGCATGCCGCACTGAACGAGGGAGTAATCATCAGCACGTGACTGTCAAGTGTTCATAACGTCTTGGTTCTCTAGGATGGGTGCTTCACCTAGCGGTTCTTCTAGGACATATGCTTTCTTGGCAGCTATGAGGATGATCCTATGGTTCCGGACCCAGTCCGTATAGTTGCTGCCATCATCTTTCAGCTTGGTTTTCTCTAGGAACGCGTTGAAGTTGAGGTTGACATGAGCGTTGGCCATTTGATCTACAAGACATTTTTGCAAAGGTTTTCAGACTAAGTTCATGATAATTAAGTTCATCTAATCAAATTATTTAATGAACTCCCACTCAGATTAGACATTCCTCTAGTCATCTAAGTGATACATGATCCGAGTCAACTAGGCCGTGTCCGATCATAACGTGAGACGGACTAGTCATCATCGGTGAACATCTCCATGTTGATCATATCTTCCATACGACTCATGTTCGACCTTTCGGTCTCTTGTGTTCCGAGGCCATGTCTGTACATGCTAGGCTCGTCAAGTTAACCTAAGTGTTTTGCATGTGTAAATCTGTCTTACACCCGTTGTATGTGGACGTTGGAATCTATCACACCCGATCATCACGTGGTGCTTCAAAACAATGAACTTTTGCAACGGCGCACAGTTAGGGGGAACACTTTCTTGAAATTATTATGAGGGATCATCTTATTTACTACCGTCGTTCTAAGCAAATAAATGCAAAAAACATGATAAACATCACATGCAATCAAATAGTGACATGATATGGCCAATATCAGATAGCTCCTTTGATCTCCATCTTCGGGGCGCCATGATCATCTTCGTCACCGGCATGACACCATGATCTCCATCATCGTGTCTCCATGAAGTTGCTCGCCAACTATTACTTCTACTACTATGGCTAACAGTTTAGCAATAAAGTAAAGTAATTACATGGCGTTTAATCATTGACACGCAGGTCATACAATAATTAAGACAACTCCTATGGCTCCTGCCGGTTGTCATAATCATCGACATGCAAGTCATGATTCCTATTACAAGAACATGATCTCATACATCACATATATATCATTTATCACAACTTTTGGCCATATCACATCACAAGGCATATGCTGCAAAAACAAGTTAGACGTCCTCTAATTGTTGTTGTATGTTTTTTACGTGGCTGCAATAGGGTTCTAGCAAGAACGTTTTCTTACCTACGTGAAAGCCACAACGTGATATGCCAATTTCTATTTACCCTTCATAAGGACCCTTTACATCGAATCCGCTCCAACTAAAGTGGGAGAGACAAACACCCGCTAGCCACCTTATGCAACTAGTGCATGTCAGTCGGTGGAACCTGTCTCACGTAAGGGTACGTGTAAGGTCGGTCTGGGCCGCTTCATCCCACGATGCCGCTGAAGCAAAATAAGACTAGTAGTGGCAAGAAGATTGACAACATCTATGCCCACAACAAATTTGTGTTCTACTCGTGCATAGAAACTACGCATAGACCTAGCTCATGATGCCACTGTTGGGGAACATTGCAGAAAATAAAAAATTTCTACGCTTCACCAAGATCAACCTATGGAGTTCATCTAGCAACGAGAGAGAGGAGTGCATCTACATACCCTTGTAGATCGCACGCGGAAGCGTTCAAGAGAACGGGGTTGAGGGAGTCGTACTCGTCGTGTTCCAAATCACCGAAGATCCTAGCGCCGAACAGACGGCACCTCCGCGTTCAACACACGTACGGTTGGGAAGACGTCTCCTCCTTCTTGATCCAGCAAGGGGGAAGGAGAGGTTGATGAAGATCTAGCAGCACGACGGCGTGGTGGTGGAAGCAGCAGCGATCTCGGCAGGGCTTCGCCAAGCTCTACGAGAGGGAGAGGTGTTGCAGAGGGAGAGGGAGGCGCCAGGAGCATGGGTGCGCAGCCCTCCCTCCCCCCTCTTTATATAGGGCCCCTAGGGGGCGCCGACCCTAGGAGATCCAATCTCCAGGGGGGGGGGGGCGGCAGCCAAGGGGGGGGGGCTTGCCCCCCAAGCCAGGTGGAGGCGCCCCCACCCCTAGGGTTTCCAACCCTAGGCGCAGGAGGGCAAGGGGGGGAGGGTGCACCAGCCCACCATGGGCTGGTTCCCCTCCCATTTCAGCCCATGGGGCCCTCCGGGATAGGTGGCCCCACCCGGTGGACCCCCGGGACCCTTCCGGTGGTCCCGGTACAATACCGGTGACCCCCGAAACTTTCTCGATGGCCGAAACCTGACTTCCTATATATAATTCTTCACCTCCGTACCATTCCGGAACTCCTCGTGACGTCCCGGATCTCATCTGGGACTCCAAACAAGTTTCGTATTACTGCATACTAATATCTCTACAACCCTAACGTCACCGAACCTTAAGTGTGTAGACCCTACAGGTTTGGGAGACACGCAGACATGACCGAGACGACTCTCCGGTCAATAACCAATAGCGGGATCTGGATACCCATGTTGGCTCCCACATGCTCCTCGATGATTTCATCGGATGAACCATGATGTCGAGGATTCAAGTAACCGCGTATACAATTCCCTTTGTCAATCGGTACGTTACTTGCCCGAGATTCGATCGTTGGTATCCCAATACCTCGTTCAATCTCGTTACTGGCAAGTCACTTTACTCGTACTGTAATGCATGATCCCGTGACCAAACACTTGGTCACTTTGAGCTCATTATGATGATGCATTACCGAGTGGGCCCAGAGATACCTCTCCATCATACGGAGTGACAAATCCCAGTCTCGATCCGTGTCAACCCAACAGATACTTTCGGGCATACCCGTAGTATACCTTTATAGTCACCCAGTAACGTTGTGACGTTTGGTACACCCAAAGCACTCCTACGGTATCCGGGAGTTACACGATCTCATGGTCTAAGGAAAAGATACTTGACATTGGAAAAGATCTAGCAAACGAACTACACGATCTTGTGCTATGCTCAGGATTGGGTCTTGTCCATCACATCATTCTCCTAATGGTGTGATCCCGTTATCAACGACATCCAATGTCCATAGTCAGGAAACCATGACTATCAGTTGATCAACGAGCTAGTCAACTAGAGGCTCACTAGGGACATGTTGTGGTCTATGTATTCACACATGTATTACGATTTCCGGATAACACAATTATAGCATGAATAATAGACAATTATCATGAACAAGGAAATATAATAATAATCATTTTATTATTGCCTCTAGGGCATATTTCCAACAGCAAGCTCATCCTAGGAGTGTTAACATCATGCTCGTGCGGCTACCTTAGGTGGCAAGGATTACAATACACCGTGAAGGATCTCGTATTGTGGCTTCTTGGTCGCATGTGATCACTCGATGGGCATTGATTGACATTTGTGGATATATTTTGCGATAGACGCGGCATGTGGTGTTTTGTGGTGCTGCAGAGGATGGGGCCCACATTTTTGAGTCCTCTGCACCGTCTGTAAGATGTTTTTGTGTGCATTCTGAAGCCTACTAGGGGAATATCTCCCCCAAATAATTGGATCATATGGATCTGGTCTAATTAGTGGTGGGTGAGTTATAAGAGTGTGCCTAATCAAGGATACAGGTGTTTCGTTATACGATGTTGGCGGTCTATGACATCATCAACTAGTTGTCTTCTTTGTAGAGTTGGATTTCCTCTTTCCACGGTGAAGGTTAGATAGGTCTTGCATCCTGTGTACTTGTGTGGATGCTAATCTAGGATAGTTTTGTGACATACTATGTTGTAATGTTTGTCTTTTAGGCATATAACTATACACTTTTTGATTTTATGAACTTTCCAAACTCGTGAACATTTTTTATTTAATCTGCAAACGCTTTTCAAATCTAGCAAAAAATGAGAGATGTTTTTTAGTCAGCAGCCAGGGGCTAGCGCAAAGGTTAATGGGTTGCGGCCCAGATGGTTTTATAATTTACGCACTTTTAGACCTCATTTGTTGCATGTTCTCTTCATATATCTTGTCCCGTGGAAACAAATAGTTGTCCATTATGCATGATTGTCGGGTTTTACACTTTTTCTTGTGAGCATTGCACATTTAGTATTTTATTTGGTTTTATTAGTTTTCTTTGTTTTCTTGTGTCTAAAGTTGTTTTTGGAGCAACCTAGGACCAATCACGATTAAAGGATCAAGGATGGGCACCACGGGGTAATTACAGTATTAGACTTAGCATTTCGGAAGGCGGAGAAAGTGATTTTTTTCAAAATGCCCCAAACCAATATCTAAAGCCATAATGGATCAACATCACTCTCGCGAATCCAACGAGCTTAAGAACATGAAAATCTAAGTCCATATGAAGAAGTGGCAGCCAAAACACCAGAGGAGGATAGAATGAAAGACTACGTTCCATATGATCCCGCACGGTCATAGGATGCTCATATGAGGTGAGTTTGGCTCTGAAAGTTACCCTTTCAGACGAGATTCTTCACCGATTTCATCCCCATTTGTTCCCACGAGATCTTTCGACAACAAGGAAGGGTTTGGCATAGGATAAGGCTCATCTAGAGCGGATGCATCTCATCAATGGAGGATACGGAGGAGGCATCTTATATACACCTCCATAACCTAGCCGCTGCCATCATCCCACAAGCCGCCATCATCCAGTCTCCATCTCTGTTGCTACTCCATTTCAACCACCATCAAAGAGGGACAAGACAAGGGGGAAGAAGAGGAGGCGCCACCATCACGAGCAAGGTCGATGCCATCTCCCCCACGCCAGCGCCATCATCATCACCAGCATCGCCGGCGCCATCATCATCATCACCACCACACCTTCCCACTAGTAGAAAAAGGGTCAAATGTGAAGCACATTAGTGCCGGTTTGATTTTGAGCCGGCACTAATGTGTCCATTAGTGCCGGTTCCAACGGCTAGCCGACCGCTCTCATTAGTATCGGTTCGTGGCGAAACTTTAGCACCGGTTCGTGCCACGAACCGGTACTAAAGTGAGTAGTGGCAGGATTTTGTCAGTCTGGGGCCCCTCCAGCACCTTTAGTACCGATTTGTATTACGAACCAGTACTAAAGGTCATCCTACATAAACCCTTCTCCCACCCAAGCTCACTCTGTTCTTCCCCTTTCCCCTCTCCTCCTCTGTTCTTCCCCTCTTCCTCGAGCTCATCACACATTTTGCCCAAAATTTGTCAAGATTTGAAGGCCCCCATCCATTCAAATGATCACAAAGGTCAGCAACTTTGTCCTTTCATCTCTCATTGCTAGATTAGCTCTTGCAATGCTTTGTATAGTGATTAATTTGCGAGTTTAGTAATTTGGGAGGAATTATATGTGCTAGTATTTGATTTATATGCAATTTGAGGTCAAAAATAACACTTAATTTGCATATGTAGGTGTGGTTTACTTAGTGCCTTCTAAATCTCCGTCGTAACCACCGTCGATCGCCCGCACCGTCCTGTCGCCGGCACCACCTTGTGGTGAGGCTCTTGTTCATGATTGTTTTACATTACCAAATTTATGTTTGTGTGATTTGGATATATAGTTACTCGTATAATTATCTTACCCGTACATTGTTTGTTATACATAGTGCCATGGTTTTGATATCCGTCCCCGTCGGCTCTCATCCTTGTTATGATTCGGATGTGGTATATTCTCTTTTAAAACTAGTTGTTGCATTTCGTGTTTATGACAAATTATGCCCATCAAGTTGACATGGATATTTTTATCTAGGAGGTATGTGAATTGGAAATTCCAACCGACCCTATTGTCGAGAGGTTAAATTTAGTTGAAAGAGAAAATGAGTATTTGAAAGAAAAATTGAAAAAAATTGAGGGGGAGAAGATGGAATTGGAGTTGCATGTTGTCGATGTCGTCGATGGTCACAAGATGAAGATGGAGAAAATGCGCTTGAAGATTAGAAAGATTAGAAAATATGCCATTGATAGTGAGGCTTGGTATCATTATGTTGTTGGATCAATTGTTACCTTAGTTGCAATCTTGATCGCATTTGTTGTTGCATTTAAATGGTTTAGCTAGAGAGTTATTTGTTTGTTGCATTTAAGTGTTGTATGAACTATATATATGTATGAACTTTATGTATGAACTTGTATTAATTTCGTCTTTTCGGTGTTGTGTAATGAAGATGAGCCGACAATGGATGTATGATGACCAATGCTCTCCCGAGCTCATTAATGGCATCCATACTTTTCTGCTTGCCGCTGAGGCAAACAAGCGGGCGGATGGTTTTTGCCTTGTCCATGTGCTGGCTGTAAGAATGGTCACAATTACTCAACATCAAGAACCATTCACGTCCACCTATTTGAGTCCGGTTTCATGCCCCACTATAATGTTTGGACCAAACACGAAGAAAGAGGGGTTATGATGGAAGATAATGGAGAAGAAGAGGACGACGGCAGCTATCCTGGCCATGGGTTCCCTGAATATGATGATACAACAATGGGGGAAGAAGCTGAGCCGGCAATGCGGGAAGATGCTGAAGAAGAGGCATCAGATGAGCCTGCTGATGATCTAGGTCGGGCCATTGCCGATGCAAAGAGAAACTGCACAAGTGATTTGGAGAAGAAGAAGTTGCAGCGCATGTTAGAGGATCACAAGAAATTGTTGTACTCGAATTGCGAAGCTGACAAAAAAAAGTTGGGCACCACACTGGAATTGCTGCAATGGAAGGCAGAGAATGGTGTATCTGAGAAGGAATTTGGAAAGTTGATGGTAATGATAAAGAATATGCTTCCAAAGGACAACGAATTGCCCGAGAGTACGTAAGAAGCAAAGAAGGTTGTCTGCCCTCTAGGGTTAGAGGTGCAGAAGATACATGAATGCCCTAATGACTGCATCCTCTACCGCGGTGAGTACGAGGATTTGAACGCTTGCCCGGTATGCGGTGCATTGTGTTATAAGATCAGTCGCGATGACCCTGGTGATGTCGAGGGCGAGCGCCCCAGGAAGAAGATTCCTGCCAAGGTGATGTGGTATGCTCCTATAATACCACGGTTGAAACGTTTGTTCCAAAACAAAGAGCATGTGAAGGCGATGCGATGGCACGGATAAGATCGTAAGAAAGACGAAAAGTTGAGAGTACCCGCTGACGGGTCGCAGTGGAGAAAAATCGAGAGAAAGTACAGGGAGGAGTTTGCAGATGACCCAAGGAACGTATGGTTTGGTCTAAGCGCAGATGGCATTAATCCTTTTGGGGAGCAGAGCAGCAACCATAGCACATGGCCTATGACTCTATGTTGTATAACCTTCCTCCTTGGTTGTGCCTGAAGCGGAAGTTCATTATGATGCCAGTGCTCATCCAAGGCCCTAAGCAACTCGGGAACGACATTGATGTGTACCTAAGGCCTTTAGTTGAAGAACTATTACAGCTGTGGAATGGAAAAGGTGTACGTGTGTGGGATGAGCACAAACAGGAAGAATTTGACCTAAAGGCGTTGCTGTTCGTGACCATCGATGATTGGCCTGCTCTCAGTAACCTTTCAGGACAGACAAACAAGGGATACCGCGGATGCACGTACTGTTTGGATGATACCGACAGTATATATTTGGAAAGTTGTAGGAAGAATGTGTACCTGGGACATCATCGGTTTCTTCCGAGCAGGCATCCCATAAGAAAGAAAGGCAAGCATTTCAAAGGTGAGGCGGATCACCGGACGAAGCCTCGCCACCGTACTGATGTTGATGTACATGATATGGTCAAGGATTTGAAGGTAATCTTTGGAAAGGGTTCTGGCGGACAACCTGTTCCGAAGGACGCTGGCGGACGTGCACCCATGTGGAAGAAGAAATCGATATTTTGGGACCTGCCATATTGGAATGACCTAGAGGTCCGCTCTGCAATCTACGTGATGCACGTGACGAAGAAACTTTGTGTGACCCTGCTTGGCTTCTTGGGCGTGTATGGGAAGACAAAAGATACACCAGAGGCACGAGAGGACCAGCAACGTATGCACGGAAAAGACGGCATACATTAGGGTCAGGCCAGCTACGCTCTTACCAAAGAAGAGAAGGAAATCTTCTTTGAATGCCTGCTCAGTATGAAGGTATCGTCTGGCTTCTCGTCGAATATAAAGAGAATAATAAACATGGCAGAGAAAAAGTTCCAGAACCTAAAGTCTCATGACTGCCACGTGATTATGACGCAACTGCTTCCGGTTGCATTGAGGGGGCTTCTAGCGGAAAACGTTTGATTAGCCATTATGAAGCTATGTGCATTCCTCAATGCAATCTCTTAGAAGGTAACCGATCCAGAAATCATACCAAGGTTACAGAATGATTTGGTGCAATGTCTTGTCAGTTTCGAGTTGGTGTTCCCACCATCCTTCTTCAACATCATGATGCACGTCCTAGTTCACCTTTGCGAAGAGATTAACATTTTGGGTCCTGTATTTCTACACAATATGTTCCCCTTTGAGAGGTTCATGGGAGTCTTGAAGAAATATGTTCATAACCGTGCTAGGCCAGAAGGAAACATCTCGAAGGGCCATGAAAATGAGGAGGTCATTGAGTTTTGTATTGACTTTATTCCTGGCCTTAAGCCGATTGGTGTTCCTGAATCACGACATAAGGGCAGACTGGATGGAAAAGGCACGCTAGGAGGGGATCAAATAATATGTATGGACGGGCATTCTCTCACTGAAGCACACTACACAGTTCTACAGAATTCTGCCTTGGTGGCTCCGTATATGGAGGAACACAATAATTTTTTATACTCCAAACACCCGGAGCAGTCTGACGACTGGATTACACGTGAACAAACAAGGACTTTCGCCAGTTGGTTGCAGAAACATGCCATGCATGATGGCGATATTGAAGATGATATGTACTCGCTGTCTCAGTTACCATCTTCGAATATAATGACTTTCAAAGGGTACGAGATAAATGGGAATACACTTTACACGATCGCCCAAGATAAGAAGAGCACCAACCAAAATAGTGGTGTCCGCTTTGATGCAACAACCAACACGGGAAAGGATATATAGTATGGTTACATAGAGGACATATGGGAACTTAACTATGGAGGTGGTTTGAAGGTCCCTTTGTTTCGGTGCAAATGGGTCAATATGACACGAGGCGGGGTAACGGAAGACCCGCAATACGGAATGACAATAGTGGATCTCAACAATCTTGCGTATGCAGACGAACCATTCGTCCTAGCCAATGATGTGGCATATGTTTTTTATGTGAAAGACATGTATACCAGGCTGAGAAAAAGAAAAGATAAGGAAGCGAATGGATCATACGATGAGCCAAAGCGCCACATAGTTCTTTCAGGGAAAAGAAACATCGTCGGAGTGTATGACAAGACAGACATGTCAGAAGATTATGAAAAGTTTGATGAAATTGCTCCATTCAAAGTGAATATTGACCCGAGCATCCAGTTAAATGATGAAGATTGTCCATGGCTATGGCGCAAAGGGACACACGCGAAGAAAAACTTTCACACCCAAAGATCTGGGATGTGATCGGCTTCACTATCATCACTTTCTTCTGTGTTTCACACCCAGGAGGGAATCTCCGTAATAGTTAGGGTAGTTATGTATTTTGGCATTTGAAACGCGAAGAAATTTTATGTGCAAACAAATGAACTTCGTGTACAAATTGGACAATCTCTTTCGAAGTATCAGGGTTTCGGATGAAAACTCATCTGTTACAAAGGCATTTCATTTTTTAAATAACCTAAGCATTACCAAATTGAATATAATGTTAAAACACACTAATATTAAACATAAGAAAAAAAATCACTGAAAAATCTATTTTTAAAGTTAAGTTATTCACAAACTAGTGATTCACACAAGTTTCAAATAATTCAAAATTTAAACTATTCAAATTTGGACACTACCAACACTAACAGAAAGTTTGTAATTTTTTGTACCTAAAGCAAAAATCTTCACAAAGAAACTCTAAATACAGCAAAAAACAACTCAAAAATAAATAAAACAAAAATAAATAAAGCAAAAAATAAGAAAATAAAAAAGCCCGCCTACTGGGCCAGAGCGGCCTGCATACGACTAGAAACCCAACGTGTTGTTGGGCCAGGATGCAGGCCTTCAAAGGCCCAGTAGGCCTACAGGACAGCACAGAATATGTAGGCCCAGTAGGCCTGCTTTGGAGAGGAGCTCGAGAGAGCTACCGCACTGGGCTTATAAACCAGTGCGGACGCCCCTCGGCTAGCGAGGTGGGTCTAAACTTGTCGCCCTAACCTGCGCCAGCACACACCTTTAGTATCGGGTCGTGGCACCAACCGGTACTAAAGGGGGGGGGGGGTCTTTAGTACCGGTTGGAGCCACCAACTGGTACTAAAGGGGGGGCGCTTCCCGCCGCTTAGCCTGGCCAAAACAGACCTTTAGTACCGGTTGGAGGCTCCAACCGGTACTAAAGGTGCCTTGTATATAAACAACACTTATGAAAATTTTCATTTTTTCATCTCTCCCTCTGCTTCTTTCTCCTCTGCCCCGTTGTCGCCGCCCCCGTCGACGTCCGTCACCGTCGCAGTCCCCGTCGCCGCCCCGGCCGTCCCCATCCCCGTCGTCCCCGTCGCCGCGCCCCGTCCCGTCGCGCCGCGCCCCGACCCGTCGTCCCATCGTCCCCGCCCGGCCCATCCCCGTCCCCGTCGTCGCCGCCCCGTCCCCATCATCCTCATCACTGCCCGTCTCCGTCC
Organism: Triticum aestivum; assembly: GCF_018294505.1. NCBI lineage: Eukaryota > Viridiplantae > Streptophyta > Magnoliopsida > Poales > Poaceae > Triticum > Triticum aestivum. Next base: position 231,118,970 of record NC_057798.1, read on the forward strand.
CCGTCGCCGCCCCCCGTCGTCGTGCCTCGCCGATGAGCTCCTGCCCCGGCCGCCATGTCCCCCCCCCCACACACACACATTAGTTTTTTAGTTATAAATTTTAGTTATAGGAATTTTTCTGTTTTTTAGTTATAGAAATATCTATAGAAATGTTAGATTTTTTTTCTTCTGTTTTTTAGTTATAGAAATATTAGAAATATTATAGAAATGTTAGTTATATAGAAATGTTATAATTTTTTTCCTATTTTTTAGTTATAGAAATATTAGAAATGTTATAGAAATGTTAGTTATATAGAAATGTTATATTTTTTTTATGTTTTTTAGTTATAGAAATGTTAGCAATTTTTCTGTTTTTTAGTTATAGAAATATTAGAAATGTTATAGAAATGTTAGTTATATATATGGAAATGTTAGAAATTTTAGAATTAGTTTTAGTTAGATGAATTAGATTAATGTCAAATTGTTAGAATTTTTATATAGAATTTTAGTTATCACAATCCAATCATTTAAAAAATGTTACTTTTTGCGGGCATATAGTATTTGTTCTCGACGATGCCCAGCCCGCATCCTCACCGTCGACATGTTCGCGACGACGTCCTGCTTCAGAGGACCCGCGTCCGGGACTGGGCTCCGACGGGCTGGCACTGGGAGGTGCTACCTGGAGGGGCACGCCGCTTGGTGAGGAATCCGGCCTCGGGTCCCGTCGTCGATCCTGATCTCCTTTGGTGGCGTTCGCGTGGGCCACATTCGGTGTAGAGGGAGCCGGCCCCGCCGAAGGTGGTGTGTCACCGTGCCAGGGAGGAGGACAAGCACGTCCATCGCTACTTGGCTGCTATGGACGTTAGGTTCTCCAATACTTGGCAGGTTCTTTGGGCAGATGACCGAAGATATGATCATGTGATGGTTCCTTCTCTTTGGGTGTCCACCGCCCACGCCCCAGGAACCGCGAGTGGCCTAGATTCTTCTGTAGTATTCGATCTTTATTAGGTACCTAGACAGTGATGTATTCGATATATAATATTTGAGATGATGTATTCGAGATTATATATTAATCGAGACGATGCATATTATGTACTATATGATTTAGTTTTTCCTTATTGATTGCATCCATGCATTGTAATTTGAATACTAAATTGTTTAATATTTCTTCTGTATTAGTTAAGTAAAAGCTATGGCAGACAATACCGACAGAGAGAGAAGAGGAATCGTTCGAGATCATATGCAGCCCTCGCAGGCTAGATGATCTGAATGAAGCAGATGACGGCTCCCAATATCTGAACAATACCGGAGAGGGTGATGATAAGATATTCGATCTCGACGACCGAGCCGCTGAAGTCATGAACTACGATTATGATTATGATGACGCAGACAATGTTTATGATGACGCAGACAATAATGTTGATCTTCAAATAACAAAGACTACCGGCGAGGTATATTTATATAAGTAGGCATCTGGTGATCATCACATGTTTTTTTATTTGAAGATATATTAATGAATCGATCTTTCTTCTTTCAGCCCTCCGGATCGAGCAAATCTGCTTCTACAGACAGCAGGACAAAGCGAGGCTCGGACAAAAAGTTGAAGGAGGGTGTAAAGTACAACATCTACTCCATCAAAGCTAGTGGTGAACCCCTCACGCCTAAGAACATTGCGAACAAGTGGACTCGTCAGTGTGGAGTTCTTGTGAAGGACCAACTCCCGATCTCCATTCAAGAATGGAAAGAGCCAAAAACTAAACGTCCAGATGTTACTTGGGTCGACGACAGAGAAAAAAAAACCTTTGGGAATCTCTAATGGAATATTTCACCCTACCAGATTATTTCACTGATGCAGATGTGCAGAAAGTCAAGGACGCTGCTCTTAGGAAGATGGCAATGCATTCAACACCCACAAGAAAACTGTATGGGCCAACTACCTCGCTGCAGAAAGGAAGACTCCAGAATTCAAGGGAACACTGGAGAAGCAAACAGAACACTAGGCCGCTTTCGTGAAATTCAAGGAATCAGAATTATCTAAGGAACGGTCGAGAAAAAACAAGGCCAATGCCGCAAAAAAGACGCAGTTCCATAGGCTGGGTCCAGGTGGCTACGCGGTGGGAATGCCTAAGTGGGATAAGTCTGAGCAAGAGATGGAGGATTCAGGGGTCACTCCAGTTACTAGGAGCTGGCCCCCCAGGTGCAGAACTTGGTTCTATGCGCATGGGGGTGCGTTGGACTCGAAGACAGACCTGGTTTCGAAGAAGGCAAGTCTAAAAGGAGGCGAACAAAAGATACTTGACGCAATAGAAGAAGCTCTAAAGGGGGTGTTCACGCCCAACAGAGAGAACGACGAGCTTACGCGCGCCCTGGGAAATCCTGAACACCGGGGAAGAACACAATGCAAGGGCGTTATTCCCTGATATTAGGGATTTTCAGAATGGAACAACGACTACAAGACCCGTGCAAGAATGAAGATGGTGGAGGAGAAGAAGAGGAAGCTGGAGGAGGAGCAGAGGAAGCAGGACGCAGAACGCCTTCAAGGCCTAGAAGCAAGGCACGCGGACTTGGCACTCAAATTCCAGCAGCAGCAGCAGCAGCATATCGACTCACTTAGCCAGGAAAGGGGGTCTCAGCAGCGGCAGCAGCAAGCAGATGATCGTCCAGCATTAGATAGCACCGTCCCATCCATGCCAAGAAGCAGCGTTGGTTCCGCCCCGGGCGACACACTGCTGGATACATACCCTGTGGATGACATCATATTGAACACTAACTGTGAGCTACACTCCAAAATGAAGAACATGTCCATGAAGGTGGCGGACGCCGTTGCTTTTACAGTTACCCCTGAAGCAACCTTCCATTGCACCCCGATTCCAAAGGGCTATGCTCGTGTCTTGGTTGATGAAGTGGTGGACCCATATTCGAGCCTAGCACTTGACATTCCTGGAGGTGACGATGAGCGCACACTAGGAGAATCCATACATCGTATCATCCTATGGAGAAAGGATTGCATCATCTTTCGAAGTCCACTGACACCGCGTCTGCCGACTCCTCTTCGAAGTCCGCCACCGAGTCAGCAGACTCCCGCTCCTCCAAGTCCATGAATGTGTGAGCCGACTCCTCCTCGAAGTCCGCCACCTCAGGCCACTCCTCCTGTTTCAAGTCCGACACCGTGTCAGGCCAACCTCCTGCTTCAAGTCCGGCACAGCGTCAGGCCACTCCTCCTGCTCCAACTCAGCCATGTCAGCCGTCTCCGCCATCTCAGCAATCACAGAAGAGACACGCCGTAGCTATGGTGCGTAGCAGTACGAGTCGAGGTAGTGCAGGAAGTACAGGCGGAGACAAGCGATATAAATATGGTCCAAGCCTCGCTCCTCTTCCTCGGAGGCCTTACGAAATGACCGAGGAGCAAAACACAGCCATAGTGCGGGCCCAAGTGGACGCCCATTTTGGACCGAAACCGGCAACGCCACCAAGGGAGAAAGTTATTGACCACTTTATTCATATGGCAAGAAAACCAGCTCCCAAGCCTGTTGACTCAGACTATGAGCGCCAAATCAGTAAGCTACATCGAGCACGGCTACAAAAGGAAGCGAGCTCGAGCTCGAGCCAACAAGCAGCTATCAAAAAATGCGGTAAAACCGTTCCCCAGCTGGGAGAACATGCGGCGCAATCGATCCCCCCCGCTTGTTGTGCCAACAACACATGAGAGTACGCGCACCCAATATTATTGTGGGCAAACCGTTAATGTTCCCCAGCTGGGCGATGTGGTAATAACCGAGGAGCATATAATGCAGGCTGAAATGCTCAAGATCACTATTGGACAACTCCTCGAAATCGAGCCCATGTCTCCACTTAGAGAGGAGGAAATAAAATGGAAATATGTCCGGGGCCAATCTTTGGTCGAGCCAGACAAGGTCAAGAACCTCCCAACGAGAATGTATGAATTGCATCAATGGTACATGAACATTACCAAGATTTCGAATCGAGTGTCCCTCATGGTGAATGTCAAGGAGGAGCATTACTTCCATGAGAAAGCTCTGTCCGCTGAGTATTCAGAACTATTTCAGTTATACAATCAAGACGCACTCGACAAATCTATCGTCAGTTGCTATTGTCTGTAAGTGATTTCTTTCTGTAATTTAAGTCTCAAGCTAGCTGTAGTGATCATTTTGATCAATCATTACATGTAATTATCCTCACTATATTCTTTTCTATGGTATTATATGCAGGATAAAGATGTATGAAATGAAAAAATCTGGACGCTATGGCATTGGGTTCATTGACCCAAATACCATTAATGAGTACACATGGAATCTTCCAACTTATCAAGCAATTTTAGAGGAAAGCATGCTAGAGTTCTTCAAGCGCCTCAATACCAATGAGGATATACTACTTCCTTACAACTTCCTGTGAGTCACACTGTCTTGTACTATAAATTCTATTTTTGCTTACTAGCTAGCTAGATGTTAATAATTAAGTGCATGTGGTTTACGGTAGTTGATTAGTGTTATGCACATGCCCGCTTAATTAAGACATGCAAATGTGTGCGCATGTAGTTTCCACTGGATCTTGTTAGACATTAAAATTGAGGAAGGAAAAGTTGAAGTACTGAACTCACTACTTAAAGAAGAAAGTGACTACACTATCGTGAAGGGGATAGTCAATAGGTAATTTCGATCATTATTAACTATATCTCAGCCTATTTAATTCATTATTTCCTGATATGAACTATTTAATAACTCCTTTATTAATTTTCTTTGTCGGTGGGCAGGGTTTGGGCAAAGTTCATCAAGGTGACTCCAGGCAAATGGGCAAAAATGTTGTTTTGATATGGACCAAAGGTAAGTAATTAACTAGTACTAGCTACCTAGCTAGCTACCATATCTTTAATTCTTGTTTCAATATCATTAATTAATTATCATGCTTGATTAATCATTATCTGATTCAATTCCATTCTCGTAAAGGCCCTGAAGCAGGCGCCGGGAAATGATCTGTGTGCATACTACGTATGCGAGAACATTCGCATGATGGCGTCCGAAATGAGCAGATCTCAAAGACAGGACTGGATACGTTTGTCAGAACACTATTCACACTATTATCGATATCTAGTCACACAACTATACACATGCATATTGATCTCCTTCTTAACAGTTTAGAGAGGTGCGGGAGCAACTCCTACCAACGGACCGCATACTAGCACTTCAAGATGAAATAGCGAGATTTTTGCTCGACCAGGTCATAGATCCCAAAGGAGAATACTATTGCCCGCCACCGCCCCCATGAACCACTTGTCATCGTGCTCCGAAGGCACCAAGGCAACATGTAGGAGAAATTGTATATATATATATATATATATATATATATATATATACATACATACATACATACATACATACATGTGTATGTGTGAAAAATTAATGGTGTTGGTTGTGAGACATTCGATGATATATATTTATATATATATGCGGTTCTACGAGAAAATCTATTTATATATATGCATAACATGTACAATATGTAGTATCGTAAAATACCAGCAAACAAAAAAGAATTAATGGAAAACACAAAATTAATGAAAAATAAGAAATAAAACCAACCCCCCCCAAACATTTAGTACCGGTTGGTGTTACCAACCGGTACTAATGGTCTACCAGCACCTGGGCCTGGCTCGTGCCACGTGGTGGCACTTTAGCGCCGGTTCGTGCCGAACTGGTAGTAAAGGGGGCCCCTTTAGTCTCCACTCTTTAGTGCCGGTTTTGGAACCGGCACTAAAGGCCCTTACGAACCGGCGCTAAAGCCCGGTTCTGCACTAGTGTCCCTTCACAGGCTCAGTGTCGTCTTGTAACTTGACCCTGTTCTTTATGTTTGAGTAGTTGTATTAGTTCTCAAGGATAATATGATTATAACTAGCAAAAGAGCCCGTGCGTTGCAACAGGTTAAGAAAACAATGTAGTGGACACTTATCCCAATGATTGTTGAGTATGTGCGGGTTTACTTGCTCACGGTGCTGCGTTACCTTGCTGCCTTATTTTGCTCGTTTATGCTGATGGCCAATATATTCCTTCCCATTCATATGTGTGAGTAAAATGGGACTAACTACTACCCTCTGTTTATTGATTTCAGGCTGTTTGGGGTGTAAAGAAGCGAGGTGGTATTATTTAAGACAAAGGAACCCTTAGTTCCGCAAACAATTTAGACATATGAAAAGGCGAGTTATGAGATCGAGTTGTCACCTGAGTATCTATGTTTATTTTTTGGTTAATCATGGATGCCCACTGCGGATAGGGCCAGACAAGCGAGAACCCGATTTTTTTATTAATAATAAATGATAATTCCGTAATTACTGAATTGGTAAATGACTGGTGAAAATTGTGGAAACAAGAAGGACGCGGTCTTTAATGGCGTCCATAGCTGGCCGCTGTTACTAACCACGTCCAGGTGTGGTCGCTGTTGTTACTAGCGTCCCTAGTTTTGTTACGGCGCAGCCCCAAATCCTCCTGAAGTGGCTGCCCCAAAGCTCTATTAGGTCCTTGCCACTGTAAATTGGCGGCGTCGCCGCTATCCCTCAGCCGGTAATGGTGTTCCTCTAGCCGCCTTTAGCTCGCCGCTAGTCCCACTCCCCAATCCCTCACACCTCTCTTGCCACGAAAACCACTCGCACCGCGGCTTCTTCTGATCGAATCCGGCCTCGTCCTCTATATCCTCCCCTCCCCCCCCCCAAGGACGGCCTGCCCACCTCCTCCCCGGGCACACTCACCGCTGCATAACTGCGGCCGCATCATTGTGAGCCCTCTCTCTCCACCCTTCACCTTGTCCTTATTTGTGTCTGTTATGCGAATTTGGAAGCAAGCAAGCCTCAGCTAAATAATCCACAATTGGACTTGATTGAAACACTTTCGTGGCTGATGAATTCACAATTAGATTAATGCTACACTGTATTTGATAATCCTTGAGTTGTGGTGGTCTGTTATGAATACTTAGATTTGATTTAGGTGGCTTATCATCCAATTTGACAGAAGCAAACATTGTGTTATGAATACAGAATTTGATTTAAGCCAGTTCCTCGTCTAATTTGGCAGAAGGAAACATTGCTGGCAATGGTTATAGCTTGGCGTTTCAGTGATTTGTTATGGATGCCTCACAGCCACCACAAAATATCAAAAGCTTGGGAAAATGTGAGCACCCTATAAATTTCCATCTGGTTTGTTAGATTAGTGGTTGACTTGAGACTAATTCTTTTATATATTGATGTAGCCTGGCAATTGCTTGAATGTGCATTTGATCCTTTCTGTAGCTCAGCCTTAAAGAACCTACGTTTTTACCAGATTGAAAACATGAAGAAAATCAATGTCGACAAATATTTGATATTTGCATTGGTCTAGCGTTGGTGGTCTAAGACAAATAGTTTTCATTTACCTATCAGCTTTATGTCTTCAAAAGTTCGTTTTATCTGACGCTGGAAATGTGACCTTCGGAGGAACACTATACTCTACGCCCATGGGTCCATGTCGCACTTCACGATCCATGTATGCTAGAACAATTAACATGTTCTCGAATTCACCTGAAGATATTAAAATGTACGAAATAAACATCAAAGTTTTAAACCGATTTATTATTGACTCAAGGTTGAAATTTTGGCGACCTATCAATTATCAGAAACTAGCACTTACCAATTATATTACCTTGAATAACAACTCAATCATCTATACAATGTACACTTGCAACCATTGAATATATTAGGTAGAAGACTCGTGCGACAACTTACATGCACAAACTGCAGGTCAAGTAGATGATCCTCATGAAGAGTGACTGGTGAAACAATGCAGCTCCTATGATTGATTGGTGATGTCGGGAGCTTGCTAACCACACGGCGAGATCAAGAGCAACAACTGCATGCGTACTAGGGTTTGCAGATCATGAATCACTTATGTATATCACAGAAAAGAGAAACCAACTCGGTTTAGCCTAGTAAACCAAATCACATGGCTGGACGTCGCCCATAACAGCGTCCACGTAGGGACGCACTTTGCAATAGAGTCCAGCCTTGGACGCTGTAGTCCACAACGTCCTTCCTACTTCCGCAATTTTCATCGGTCGTTTACCAGTTCAGTAAATACAGAATTATATTTATTATTTATAAAAAAATCGGGGTGAGAACCAAGTGGACCTACGAAAAATTCAGTAAATGAAGTAATGGAGATTTTTGGACCTTTGCTTTTAGCTAGTACATGGAGGGCCGAAACACCTTTCTATCACAAGTGCTGCACCAGCTCAAGTGGTAGAAGAGTTTGAATCCAACCCTTTGATCCGGTGATCAAATCCCAGGTTACCCTATTTTTTGTTGTTCTCTTTTTTAATTCAACGTGCGCATACAGACGCATGGGCCAGGAGCTCCGATGGGCCGCACTGTGTCCCTGGATCGCACTGTGTCCCTGGATTCGGCCCAGTGCCCCCTAAGCATGACAACGTACGCATAAAATTAGTACTACTTCGGAATAAAAACTCTATGTTATAAAAATCAATAAAAATCACATAAATGGGACGAAACCAAGAATATCACCTTACTTTATTAGCAGAGAGAAGAGATATAGATGTAGATTATTATTCCGAGCGATCCAATATGCTTTTAATCATGTTCGAGTTAGTATTCTTCACGAGTGTTGAGAGGAGGCCTCGCTCGTATTATTGCCGTGATTGGCCGTGGAGGAACTACTGTCGTTGTAAGGGTTAGGATGTTAAGGTAATTATAAGTGAGAGTAAAAGCTTCAAGCCAGAGTCTTTGCAATTGATAGGGGAGTAACAGGTAAACCCATATATGGCTGCGTCCAAAGAGAAACCTTTAATTGACTATATGTGATAACCTGTTTTGGGAAGCTACGGTTGGTGGTATATGTGCTATGGAGTCTATGTTAGAGTAGAACATATTCTGTACCGGGAACTGCCCACTATGCAATGAAGAATGGATATAGAATATGATAGAAAGCGTTTGCTCCGCACTTGTTGGGCAGGTTATATTTGTGGTAGTGACTTCGTAACTCTCGAGAACACTTTACTTCTCAAGCATCGTGTCCACTAACATAGTATCTCTTTATTCCTATTTTACCTTCTTGTTCCTAGTGTAATAAAACTCTTTATCCTGTTTTCCTAGCAACTAATAAAGTAGACTATTTCCAAACTCCAGTCTAAGTGCGTACGTAGTTGCGTTAAGTAACAACGCAGTTGCGGGGTTTACCGTGTCTTTCTCCGGCTCCATATGGATTCGACACTTATCACAAGTGCTACAACATACCTGTGCATCTGCAGGTCATCAGGCCAACAACCTCCCACGTGGGCGCTGGTTCGCCAAATGACGCTGTAAGGTAATTATAAGTGAGAGTAAAAGCTTCAAGCCAGAGTCTTTGCAATTGATAGGGGAGTAACAGGTAAACCCATATATGGCTGCGTCCAAAGAGAAACCTTTAATTGACTATATGTGATAACCTGCTTTGGGAAGCTACGGTTGATGGTATATGTGCTATGGAGTCTATGTTAGAGTAGAACATATTCTGTACCGGGAACTGCCCACTATGCAATAAAGAATGGATATAGAATATTTTTTTGTGTGGGGTAAAGGAGTTTTATTACTTGACAATAGTGTTACAATCAAGAGGCTAAAGCTCCTCGATACAAGGTGGAGCCGAAGTTAACCATACAGCGGTGGTACTCTCTGTACGGCTGTAGTTGGCCAACCGATCTGCAGCTCTATTTTGACTATGATGAATTTTCTGAGAATAAAACTCCCTATTACACATTAACTCCTTGATCTCACGAACCAGATGCCCATATGCTGAACGCTCCAGTCCATTGCTCACCAAACTTGAGAGTGCTTCCGCCGAGTCCGACTGAACGACCACTGGGAGAGCAGTATGTTGGATGGCCAGAGCCATACCTTGCATTATCGCATGAAGTTCGGCCTCCATAGCATCATTACAGTGGAATAACACCCGGTACGCAGAGAAGATGAGTTGTCCGTTGCTGTCTCGTAGAACCATCCCTGCGGCGGCCGAGCCATCCGAGCCATTGAACGACCCGTCCACGGAGAGAGCAAGCCGTCCTGGACTGGGATTTGGCCACGGCAGGGCCAAAGGCGTCGTCTTTTCAAGCATGGAGGGGGCAGCCGAAGATGGCATCTTCCCCTTGATGATTTCATCAGTTGAGAACCGGCCCGACAGTATGACTGACTTATAGTAGCTATCCAGATAATCAACCATAACATGGACTGGAGGAACCTCCTTGCCATGCGTTAGATCTGATCGCAGTTGCCATATCCTCCAGCATATCATAATAATCATGTCTCGTATGTTCTCAGGGCACCTGGACTGGAGTTGTAGCAACCATTCCTTACCAGTATCAATCAACACCTCATCACCAGGAAGTGGCCATCTAGTGCGCATGCTTAGCCAAACACATCTGGCATGAGGGCATGTCACTAAGGCATGAAAAGAACCCTCCTCTTCCACTCCACACAAGGGGCACGTGGATCTGGTAGCCAGATGCCTGTACACTTTGCACTTCTGCGTTGGGAGGGCCTCTGTAGCTGCTTTCCAAGCTGAGATTTTCATACGTTGGGGGACCGATGAATTCTATATGCAGTTCCAAAGATTGCGGCTCCCATCTGGAGCTAAGCTAGAAGAACCACCTGCGAAAGAAGCATCATGATCGCATGTGGCCAAGAAATACGCGCTTCTCACCGTGAACAAACCAGTTTTCTCTGGTGCCCAAGCCACAAAATCAGTGCGCTGCCTCGGCGAGGTGCATATCCTTAGTATATGCTGAATGTCCATCGACCAAAAATGTTCCGTTAATCTGTCTAACCGCCAAGCTCCATTGCCATCAAGGAAATCAGCCACTCTATTAAATCGGCAGTTACGTTTCGGTGTAATTGGCCGATAGGAATACGGCCGAGGGATCCACGGGTCTCTCCAAGTCCGAATAAGGGTGTCATTCCCGACGCGCCAAATTATACCTTTCTTTAGCAACTCGAGCCCATGCAAAATACCCTTCCAGACCGCTGACCCGTTACCCTTGAAAACTGTATCCAGAAGGTTACCGGATGCGTAGTACTTCGCTTTCAACAATCTTGCACATAGGCTGTCCGGTGTATCAATAAGTCTCCAGCCCTGTTTAGCAAGTAGGGCTTAGTTGAAAGCTCTCATGTCTCTAAAACCCATACCCCCCATGGCTTTTGGGAGCTTCATTTTCTCCCAGCTCAGCCATGCCATTTTCCTTTTCCCTTTCTCCACCCCCCATCAGTACTGTCTAATCATGCGAGTTAATTCATCACAGACTGACGCCGGGAGCTTAAAAACACTCATGACATAAGTCGGAATTGCTTGGGCCACTACCTTGATCAAAATCTCTTTGTCGCCAGTGGACAAGTATTGCTCCCCCCAATCTACCAACCCCTTCCTTAGTCTTTCCTGGATAGATTCAAAGTTGCCTTGGTGCATTCTCCCCTCCGGCACAGGGAGTCCTAAATACTTAGGTTCAAAACATTGCCGAGTAATTTCCAGAATTCCTTTTACTTCTGTAGCGACCGCAGGTGAACAATGCTCGGAGAAAAGGATGGAACACTTGGATGGATTAATAAGTTGGCCCGTGGCCTCCGCGTAAGTGCTCAACAAACCCTTCACCAGCACAGCCTGCTGCTCTGACGCTTGAAAAAATAATAGGGAGTCATCTGCAAATAAAAGATGTGATATCTCGGGCGCACCCCGACATATTTTGACCCCTCTCAATCCATCCTCCTCCATTGATTTGGTGAATAGAGCTGACAAGGCATCAGCTACAAACAGGAATAAAAAGGGGGACAATGGGTCACCTTGCCGAAGTCCCCTAGAAGGGGTGAAAGACTCTGTTAACTTGCCATTGTACCGAATACTTGACTGATGTCACACAGGCCATGACACGGGAAATCCATTGCTGAGAGAGACCCCAACGAAGAAGTGCCTTCTCCAAAAACACCAAGTCAACGCGGTCGTATGCCTTCGACAGATCAAGTTTGTAAGCACACAAGGCCTCAGAGTTTCCCGACAGTGTCTGAATATGATGGATACACTCAAATGCTATGATGGAGTTATCTGTGATGAGCCTTCCCGGAATGAAGGCACTCTGGTTTTCCGAGATTAGCTCTGTAAGAAAAGTGCGTAGCCTGTTAACCATACATTTAGACACAATCTTGTAGATAACATTACAAAGACTGATGGGACAAAAATCTTTTAGTTCCTTCAGATGCTGGACTTTTGGGATCAAGACGATGGCCGTATCATTGATCCCATCATGCATGATTCCTGTAACAAAGAACTTCTGGACCGTTGCAACTATTTCCTCTTTTAGCATAGCCCAATTACGTTGGTTAAACCGGCCAGGAAAGCCATCCGTGCCCGGGGCTTTCAAGGGTCCGATTTGGAAAAGGGCGTCCGAAATTTCCTGTTCCGAGTATGGTCTACACAGTGATTCATTCATTACTTCTGTGACTCTTGGAGATGCGTCTACTGTAAGCAACACATTGTGGAGAAGCTGCTGAAGGGTACAGGTGAGATCATGGAGATGCGTCTAAACGGAAATACTAGAGGTGATTACGTGAGGGTGAGGGTGAAACACGATACCCGAAAGGCCCTCGCTAAATTTGTTAGTATTGTGCGTGCTGGGGAGAGGCAAGTATTCCTGGTTCGCTATGAGAAGCTTGCTAGGTTTTGCAAGGTTTGTGGAATCGTTGGCCATGAGCATAAGGAGTGTGGGCTGGGGATCCACGACGAGAAGGCGCTGAAGTACGGGGATTGGTTATATGCTGACAACCCTAGCCGGCCTCGTCAGGATCCCAAACCTAGCAGGGCAAAGGGCCAAGAGACTATGGTGAATGGCACGCCTAGGAAGGGCAAGTCAGCTGCAGAATTTGGACAAGAAGATCCCGAGACATCCGATACTGCTTCAAGCCCGGTTAAAGCTCCGGGAGCTAGGATAGAGGTGGACAAAGACCCGAGGAAGCATTTGAACATGGATGGGAGAACCTCCCGGGAGCATTAGTCAACCTCGAGGGAGGCCGCCGATATCTCATTATTGTTGGTTTCCAAGGCTAGTTTCATCCTCTTACTGCTTGAGTTACTGCTTGTGGGCGAAGCCCCCTCTTGCTGATCATTGCCAGTGCCATCTGTGATGGCCAGCAGCGTTTTTGGGTTGACTAATGCTCCCGGGAGGTTCTCCCCATCCATGTTCAAACGCTTCCTCGGGTCTTTGTCCACCTCCATCCTAGCTCCCGGAGCTTTAACCGGGCTTGAAGCAGTATCGGATATCTCGGGATCTTCTTGTCCAAATTCTGCAGCTGACTTGCCCTTCCTAGGCGTGCCATTCACCATAGTCTCTTGGCCCTTTGCCCTGCTAGGTTTGGGATCCTGACGAGGCCAGCTAGGGTTGTCAGCATATAACCAATCCCCGTACTTCAGCGCCTTCTCGTCGTGGATCCCCAGCCCACACTCCTTATGCTCATGGCCAACGATTCCACAAACCTTGCAAAACCTAGTAAGCTTCTCATAGCGAACCAGGAATACTTGCCTCTCCCCAGCACGCACAATACTAACAAATTTAGTGAGGGCCTTTCGGGTATCGTGTTTCACCCTCACCCTCACGTAATCACCTCTAGTATTTCCGTTTAGACGCATCTCCATGATCTCACATGTACCCTTCAGCAGCTTCTCCACAATGTGTTTGCTTACAGTAGGCCGGTAATCAAGAGTTTGAATCCAACCCTTTGATCCGGTGATCAAATCCCAGGTTACCCTATTTTTTGTTTTTCTCTTTTTTAATTCAACGTGCGCATACAGACGCATGGGCCAGGAGCTCCGATGGGCTGCACTGTGTCCCTGGATTCGGCCCAGTGCCCCCTAAGCATGACAACGTACGCATAAAATTAGTACTACTTCGGAATAAAAAATCTATGTTATAAAAATCAATAAAAATCACATAAATGGGACGAAACCAAGAATATCACCTTACTTTATTAGCAGAGAGAAGAGATATAGATATAGATTATTATTCCGAGCGATCCAATATGCTTTTAATCATGTTCGAGTTAGTATTCTTCACGAGTGTTGAGAGGAGGCCTCGCTCGTATTATTGCCGTGATTGGCCGTGGAGGAACTACTGTCGTTGTAAGGGTTAGGATGTTAAGGTAATTATAAGTGAGAGTAAAAGCTTCAAGCCAGAGTCTTTGCAATTGATAGGGGAGTAACAGGTAAACCCATATATGGCTGCGTCCAAAGAGAAACCTTTAATTGACTATATGTGATAACCTGTTTTGGGAAGCTACGGTTGGTGGTATATGTGCTATGGAGTCTATGTTAGAGTAGAACATATTCTGTACCGGAAACTGCCCACTATGCAATGAAGAATGGATATAGAATATGATAGAAAGCGTTTGCTCCGCACTTGTTGGGCAGGTTATATTTGTGGTAGTGACTTCGTAACTCTCGAGAACACTTTACTTCTCAAGCATCGTGTCCACTAACATAGTATCTCTTTATTCCTATTTTACCTTCTTGTTCCTAGTGTAATAAAACTCTTTATCCTGTTTTCCTAGCAATTAATAAAGTAGACTATTTCCAAACTCCAGTCTAAGTGCGTACGTAGTTGCGTTAAGTAACAACGCAGTTGCGGGGTTTACGGTGTCTTTCTCCGGCTCCATATGGATTCGACACTTATCACAAGTGCTACAACATACCTGTGCATCTGCAGGTCATCAGGCCAACGACCTCCCACGTGGGCGCTGGTTCGCCAAATGACGCTGTAAGCGCAAGGTGGAGCGTGAGAGCTATGTATCGCCCGTGCTGACTAGTAAGTACGTCTTGCCTCAAGAGATCTTAAAAATGGACTGGCTGAGCAATCAGTTCGTTCGCTTGCGCGGGTCGTTGCTCGGTAGCTGTACGGGCACGTTTTTTCTTTGCTGTCTGGCTGGACTAGTCCAATATTTGCCATTTTTTTGTGTTCTTCTTTATAATTTTCACCGGTTTTTTTTGAACTTTTATTTCTTCTTTCACGTGTTTCTCTTACGTCTTTGCTAGGTGTTAGAACCTTTTTGTTTATTTCCTTTTATTTTACTTCTATGTGTTGTTTGCATCGCTTTTCTTTGATTGTTTTGTTTCTCTTCACCCTTTTTCTTTGAATTTCTTCATTTCTTCACCGATTTTCTTTGGTTTTCTGTATTTTTTATTTCCTTTTTTTCAACACATGTCTAGTCTTTTCAATACGTGCAACATTTTTTTCTACATGCTGAATATTTTTCAAATATATGATCTACATAATTTTAAAAACATGTTTTTGGAAAAAATAAATAATCGCTCCCTATCAAAATACATTTTGTAGTCTAGTTTAGCCTACAAAAATGTCAGATATTTTGATATAGAGGTAGTACATGTTAAACAATCTTTTAGTGGCACAAAACATTTTTTTACCCACATAATCAGTTTTTAAAATTGTATAAACATTTTTTTAAAACATGATCAATATTTTAAACATATGTTTTCATGTCTAATTTTTTTCATATACATTGTAAATTTTGTATGCACCAGGAACATTTTTCTTTACATGTATAAAATTTTGTAATCCCTCAGTCCTATAATATAAGACCTATTACATCCAATATGCTCACATATTTGGTATAATAAGATCTTATTTTATTGAATGGAGGGAGTGTGTGATTAATATTTTTAAAAAATATATTTTTTGATGTCTATTTTTTCATACAAGTTGTAATTTTTTGTATACACTAGGAAGATTTTTTATACATACTTTTTTAAAATACATTAATAATATTTTATACGGCTGCGCTATTGTGAGTGTGCGCGTATTCTTGCTTAGCCTGCGCTCCGGCCGCTCCTAATCAGGTGTGCGGGTCACGTGGAGAAGGCCACTCTCCACCGCAAAAATGTTTGAGGGTAACGTCATGTGCAAAAGAAACTAACACATTTAATTTTGTTACCATGTGTTGGTCCGCTACGTCCTAATTCTGGGTCACTATTCAGGCAGTAATAGATATAGTATGAATGATAATGGGCCTAGGTTTTTTACAGGGCAGTGAGACATCGATGGTTTCATCCCTAAACGTAGTAAAACATTGCCGAGACATGTAGTAACGTATTACTACATGCTCTGTAGATAGGTAGTAATTTCATTACTAGCAACCATTTGTGGATAGTCAATGCAAGTAATCTTGTTACTATTCCATGCAGACTCAGTACAAGTTGGTTGGTATTAGCTGCCACGAGGTAGGTAGTAATGGCATTATTATATATATTTTACCTTTGTTACTGTCGATTTACAGAGGTATGCAGTAATAGCATTACTAGACGAACGATTTACTGTTACATGATAGATAGTAATGGCATTACTACATTTTTGCCGTTTGTTATGATGGACCTACCACATCAAGGTAGTAATGGTATTAATATAGTTTTTTCGCTGTTACGATCAGTTTACCGCATCGACCATAGGTTAGACTAGTTAGAGGAAGGGTCGGTTAGTGTTGCACTTCACAGTGGCCGGAGCGTACGATTACTTACAATGCGCTCAGGCTTAGTTTAGCGTGTGCGCGCGTGTCTCTCTCTCTCTCTCTCTATATATATATATATATATATATATATATATATGTATATATTGTTGTGTACTTTATTTGGTACACGTTGTACATTTTTCATATACAAATATTTTTCAAATGCATAATTAAGATTTTTCAAATTTATTCTATTAATACATTACATGAAGATTTTTAATGTGAAGTGAACCTTTTAACTTATTTAGTAAAGTAATTTTTGAAGGCAAAAAGAACTGAAGAATAGATGGTGAAAAGATCGGAAGAGAATGCACCCGCTCATGTGGTGCATGTGTGCATTGAATTTAAGTGAGCATGCACTTATATATACTTGTGTACATTCACCCATAGGAATACACACACACACTTTATCTCTATGAGCATCTATTCCGCACGTGGCGCGCTGACCAGAGCGGGCCAGGACGCCTTCGATTTTTTAATTTTGTTTCTTTTCTATTTGTTGTTTGTTTTTTCCTGTTCTTATATTTTATTATTGAACATAATTCGGGAATTCATAAATTTTCAAAATTATAAAAATGTCAAGTCAGAAAAAATGCTCCAGAAAATCATAAAATGTTTGTGCATTAAAAAAAGTTCATGATTTTGAAAAAAATGTTAGTGCATTAAAACATATTAATGATTTTCTGAAAATGTTAACAAAAATCAATCAAGAATTACAAAATAAGTTAATCGATAAAAAATATATTTGCAGATTCAAAAAATGTTTATAAATTCAAAAAAAAATCATGCATTTCAAAAAATGTATGTCAAACAAAAAATTCACCGATTCAAAAAATATTCACCTATTAAAAAAAGTGCGTCGATTCAAAAAATGTTTGCCCATTTAAAAAAGTTTGCCGGTGCAGAGAAATGGTCAAAGGTTCATAAAACATGTCCAGAGTTACCAGAAAATAACGTTCATAAATTCAAAAAATGTTTAAAAGAATGAAAAAAATGGACTTTGTTGAACAACTTTTTATGAGCATTTTTCTATAATGATGAAAATTATTTGGTATTCGATGAACAAATTTTGAATCCGATTAACATTTTGAACTTGATGAATAAAAATTGGACTAGAACATTTTTTGAAAAAATGGACGAACTAGTTTTGAATTTGATGAACACTTTTTTAAAATCATTGAACAAATGTCTTATTTGATGCACATTTTTTTAAATATGATGAACATTTTTAATCCGATGAACCAGAATTAAATACGATGATTTTTTTAATTCGATTAACAAAAAATGTTCACGGATTTGAAAAGAAAGTTCGCGAAAAAGTTAAAAAAGTAAAGAAGAAAAGAGAAAATAAAAAAAGCAAACAGAAAATAAAAAGAAGAAATAAATGGGAAAAGAAAAAGAAGAAAAAAACGAAAAAGAGAGGGACCCATACGATACACGCGCGCCAGTTTAGGAGCCCAGCGGACGCACGAGGAGCTTGTTGCACCTTGAGCTGTGTCACACAGGTCCGGTCCAGTTCCTGCGCGCCCGCGTAGAAGTAGCGGAATACTCTCTTTTTCTTGGGATTTCCTATTTGACGCTGCAGGCGCCCGTTACAGTGCAATTTGCAAACGGGCGCCTGCAGCAGCCCAAGCCGGGCCGGCCCATCTTAATTCTTTCTTGTTTTGCAGAAAGATTAAAAAGGTGATAGAAAGGTGATAGAACTGGGAATCGAAGCCACGCCAGGCTCGTTACCATCTTTGAGCTCTAACCACCGCACCATCGCCCTCCTAGTGTGCACAATATATTCGCTCGCGCATTTTTATTTGTTTCTTCTGGTTCGCGAATGCCCGGTTTTGGGAAGCTTCCAGAACCTTCCCAAAATGGTTTTCCCCGGTTTGCGGTTTAGTTTACGGACGGTTTTATTCTGTTTTTCCTTTTTTCCTTTTTTTAATGCGTGACTTTCAAAAGGATTTCGTGTTTAAACAATCGATGAACTTTTTTAGATTACATGAACATTTTTTTAATTCGATGAACTTTTTTTCAAATTCGATGAACTGTTTTTTTCCAAATTCATGAACTTTTTCAAATTCAATGAACTTTTATAAAAATAGATGAACTTTTTCCAAAATCGTTGAACTTTTGTAAAATTCGTTGAACTTTTTTTCAAATTCGTTGAACTTTTTTTCAAATTCAGTGAACTTTTTTTAAAATCAGTGAACTTTTTTTGGTTTGATGAACTTTTATTTGAAATTTGATAAACTTTTTTCGAAAATCACTGCACTTTTTTGTTTTCTGAATTTTTTTCGAAAATCACTGAACTTTTTCTCTTTTCCCAAATTTAATGAACTTTATTGCAAAATCGATGAACTTACTTTAAAAATCAATGAACTATTTTTAGTTTTGTGAACTTTTTCTCTTTTCCCAAATAATTCAAAAGAATTAAGTGGTACTGTAGATGAATGGTTCAGTTCAATATATATAGCGCTGCGTATTTGTTATTAGGCATTTGCCTCTGTTACTAATCACGAAAGACAAGTAGTTCGGGTGGATGGTGGCACCTGTTCGTTAGCACGATGTGGGGAGATCGAAACCGGTGCAACGCAACCTTTTCCCCTATTTTTTGCGAGCTTTTTCCGTTCGCGGGTCTGCACGTCTTCGTGGGCCGGCCCAGTGCGTGAACGGGCGCCTGCAGCGCCGTATAGGAGCTCCCCTTTTTCTTCAACAAAAAAAAGTAAGAGCAGCGGAACGGGTGGCCGTGGTCGCGCGCGCGCCGTCCGGTGGCGATCTGACACGCGTACGAGCGGCGGCCGGCATACGTGTCCAGCGGCGACGGGCCCTTGGCCCCGGGTTCGGTACAACGGAGCCGTATTTCTCGGGCCAATGCCTTCCGCACCTCCCACACTGCCCCCGCCGATGGCCTGCATCTCCCCTGCTCTCCTCGCCACGGTTTCACGGTTGCACAGCCGCCCCCAAACCACCAGAATTTCCACCGCAGATCACTCGCCTGCCTTCTCGCCTCTCCTCATCTCTCCTCCCAACCGTCGCCGTAACAAATCCCAGTCCGTTCCTTCACACTCACCAGCTAGAAGCTTTGGCAGTTGAGTTAGGCACCACAGTCCACAGGGGTGCTGTGCTGCTGCGTGCATATATATGCTCTGGTGGGATCATCTGGTGTGTTTGTTGGTAGCTAGCTAGTGGACGGTCTGATGAGATCCATGGGCAGCTCGGACTCATCTTCAGGCTCGGCACCACCGCGGCATCAGCCGCCGCCTCCGCAGCAGGGCTCGGCCCCGGAGCTCCCGCCGGGCTTCCGGTTCCACCCGACGGACGAGGAGCTGGTCGTGCACTACCTCAAGAAGAAGGCCGCCAAGGTGCCGCTCCCCGTCACCATCATCACCGAGGTGGATCTCTACAAGTTCGACCCATGGGAGCTGCCCGGTATGTGTATCTCACCTCGTCGTGCTTATCAAGCGCCGTAATTTTCCAGTGCAATTAAATAATCGAACCCATCCATCATGCTTATACCGTGCAAGAAGTATTTTTATATTCTTTCAGTACACATGTATGTAGATGGTTTATGTATGTGATCCTGTCGTGCTTGTTCATGCGCTCGCTCGGGATCGATCAGAGAAGGCGACCTTCGGTGAGCAGGAGTGGTACTTCTTCAGCCCGCGCGACCGCAAGTACCCCAACGGCGCGCGGCCCAACAGGGCGGCTACGTCGGGGTACTGGAAGGCCACCGGCACGGACAAACCTATCCTGGCCTCCGGGTGCGGCCGGGAGAAGGTCGGCGTCAAGAAGGCGCTCGTGTTCTACCGCGGGAAGCCGCCCAAGGGCCTCAAAACCAACTGGATCATGCACGAGTACCGCCTCACCGACGCGTCTAGCTCCGCCACCACCAGCCGACCGCCGCCTGTCACCGGCGGGAGCAGGTCTGCCTCTCTCAGGGTACGTGTCGATCGATCGCGCGGTCTAGCATAGCAGTAACCAATCGTGTTTAATTACTCTCGAGCTTAGGGTATTGTGGTTGATGAATTTAATTAGTGTACGTCGTCGTCTCATCAGTTGGACGACTGGGTGCTGTGCCGCATATACAAGAAGATCAACAAGGCCGCCGCCGGGGATCAGCAGAGGAGCATGGAGTGCGAGGACTCCGTGGAGGACGCCGTCACCGCATACCCGCTTTATGCCACGGCGGGCATGACCGGTGCAGGGGCGCATGGCAGCAACTACGATTCACTGCTCCATCACCAGGACAGCCACGAGGACAACTTCCTGGACGGCCTGCTCACAGCAGAGGACGCCGGCCTCTCGGCGGGCCCCACCTCGCTGAGCCACCTAGCCGCGGCGGCGAGGGCGAGCCCGGCTCCGACCAAACAGTTTCTGGCCCCGTCGTCTTCAACCCCGTTCAACTGGCTCGATGCGTCAACCGTTGGCATCCTCCCACAGGCAAGGAATTTCCCTGGGTTTAACAGGAGCAGAAATGTCGGCAACATGTCGCTGTCGTCGACGGCCGACATGGCGGTGGACAACGGCGGGGGCAATGCGATAAACACCATGCCTCCATTCATGAATCATCTTCCCATGCAAGACGGGACCTACCATCAACAGCATGTCATCCTCGGCGCCCCGCTCGCGCCAGAAGCCACTGCCGCCGCCACCTCTGCCTTCCAGCACCCCGTCCAAATATCCGGCGTGAACTGGAATCCCTGAACAAATGATATGAACACCACATATGCGCATGCACGCATGCATTGCTAGCCAGTAGTTGTTGCAGTTAGTGGTAGTCGCATTCAGTGAGCACTGAGTAGTTGCATTGCATGCACATCGCCATTGCATGGATATATGTGGCTGCATAGCACCATGAGCACGTACTTATGCGAACTTGCTAGCCATATACACAGCTAGGAATATTTTCGAAGTAAAAAAAAGTCAGAACATATATAGTATGATATCTGCTTCATATGCATATATATTGTAGAGAGCATATATGCAGCTGATTGCGATCCCCAGTCAGATAGTATAATTTTTGGCCATATACCTAGCTAGGAGTATTTTCGAAGTAAAAAACGAGTCACAACACAGTATGATATTAGTTTCATATGCACATATATACATTGTAGTGCATATAGTAAATAGTAAATATATATGCAGTTGATTACAATCCCCAGTCAGATATAATTTTTGGCCGGGTCTATTCCATCATATACTCCACAATATATCTGACTATTTGCGAAGTAAGTATATATGCAGTCGATTACAATATATAAATAGGCCTGTATGTAAATAGGGCATGCAAGATAATTGCATGCACGTGTATGATTGATCACATATTTAATGATATTTTTATATTTGAATTAAGATTTGTGAGTTACTTCCTCTATAAACTAATATAAGATCTTTTAGATCCAGGAATCGGATCTAAAAGATCTTATATTAGTTTACAGAGGGAATAGTATCTTACCGTGCTTAGTTATCATGTGAATGGCCGTTATGTGCCAATCTTTTATATATAAATACAAGTTTATATACAAATAGCTTTTTTTTAACACGCAAAATTTTGTTGATAGCTTACCAAGCTGACCACTTGGTATATACAAATATGCTTGGAAAATATGTTATTATCTCCTTGATGTTCTATTTTGAAGGAAAACATCAGCTTGGAGCATCAACTAAGGGCATCTCCAACGGTGACCCGCAAATTTTCTCCCGCATCCGTCCGCGGACAGGGTGGGACCGGTCCGCGGATACGAATGTGGGAGGTGCCGTCCAACGCTGTCCGCATACATTTTAAACACTTTCTCAACAAACGAGATGAAATCATGCAAACACGACCGAATTACATATAAACATGACGGATTTCATACAAACCGGACGAAAATGTTTATATTTTGGACATATTTTTAACTAAAAATGATACCAAACTAGGATAAAACTAGTCTACGGTCGGCGCCGACGGATATCCATTCCGACGACATGGATACCCTTGACTAGTTTACTGCCGACCGCGGCGGATCTCCATTGTCGTCCCCATGTCTCACAGATGTGACCCCCAGAGGTATATGTCTCAACGCAAAGGGTGGCTCGCTTCCCCACCGCTCATTGGAGTGGAACCACTGGTCGATGCTTGAGGCAGAAGGGGAGGGTCCCTACGCTGCATGGATCAAAGTTGGTTTTTGGATAAGGGGACGACGGTCGCCTGTGAGAGGGTAAGACACCGGCTGTGTATACCAGCATCGCCTTGGCAATGGTCTTCATGGGGCCCAAGCAGCGGCGGCCTCTCGTGTTCTACTTCTCCTTGATGATGGCGGCGATCGCAGACGTCCTAGGCGCCACCTCGTCGATGTCCGTGTAGCCGGCATCTTTCTCTGCCGGCAGGGCACAGTTACACGCGCGTTGATGGCGGATAGCGCGGTCGTAGGCACGGGAGGCGCTGTACGACTCGGCGACGTCCACGGCAGCGATGATTCCCGTTCCACCGTGCTCCCCCCGTGCCGGCCTGGAGCAACTTGCCACTCCTCCATGAGCTGGCTTGGAGTGACGAGTTGCTGAACCACATGCCGGCTTGGGACGGCAACTTTCTCTATCAGGCTTCGCGAGGGAGGTGGAGCAGCGAGCTGCCTCGCTTGAATTCGGTGGGCTCGGCGAGCCACTCGGCCAACTTTTATGCCGGAGAACTGCTCTTCCTCCTCGTTGGATGCCATCGACAGGGTGAAGAAAATGATGGAAGGAGGAGATGGGGAGCGGCGGAGTGGTGCGATTCTTGCCCATCGTCTGGCCTCCTTTAAATAACGCACGGACAGGAGGAGCATGCCTGACGTTGTGTTTAATGTCGGCCCGCTCATGAACGGATGTCCGGCCGGAGTAGGTTTCTCGGCTTTCACGTGGGCTTAATGAAGGCGATTGAATGCGGCTAGGAGGCGTGTTCAGCTGGGCATGCAGCGGGCGGCGCCGTCGGTCGGCGCGCTGCTTCATTGATGGATCCAATGAGAGGTTGCGTCCACCATGAGCCGGCTTCAATGTGCGGCGGCATGCTCTACAACGGCATGAGTGCGGGCAGCTGGCGCTGGGCGGGAACACGTGCAAGTGAGGGAGGAGGGTTTTGGGTGGGTCAGAGTGATCAAAAGCGGGCGTGGGTGTTGTCCGAACACCCGCAAAGCCCCCTCCCTCCCCCACATTTGTCTCCGATTTGCAGGAGAAAGTACGTCCACATTTGTCTCCGTATGCGGGCGGTTTAAGAGTCAGCGTTGGAGATGCCCTAAGCATTGACCATGGTCAATGGTTGTCACATACCCAAGCTGTCCACTATATCATCTTCCTAATCATCACTCCTACAGGGTGCATGTCTCCCTAATCATCACTCCTATGTCGCCTAGCCGCTACCCATAAAGTAGGGAAATATATGTGCACGAAAGGCCTAGATCTCGATCTTTCATTCAACTTCTAAGATGTGCACTATAAAAAAAGACACATCCGTGACATTTTGGCCCGAATGAATTTTTTTATGTCATGCTTATGACACCTCTATGACAATAATTGTGACAAAACCCGGTATCATCATAGATGTGGTGGGCTCCTACTTCTACGACAAAAAATCATGACAGCAAATGGGTTTTTCGTCCTGGGCGAGCCGGAGATGCACCTGCATGACATTCTTTGGGCCGTCCATGACGGAAAAATCATGGTAGAAGCAAGGGCGAGGAAATTTCGGGGAGTTCCCGGTTATGGTGGGTGGTCGGGGCCGAACGATGCATAGAGGGATTGCACGTTTCTCTCGTACATGTACGCGCGTGTGTGCGAGGCGTTAGGCTCTAACTGAATCCGAGCGAGACATTCACTTACTGAATCCGAGCGATTGCACTAGCTATGTATTGAACCCGAGCGATCGATTGATCCCTAGCTATTAACTGAACCCGATCGAGGGATTCATTCACTACTGCTGCTAACTGAAGCAGATCGAACCTTCTGCCTCTTCATGAACAATGAATGTGGGGGTTGGTTGAACGAGTCAAGACGTACGTGGTTGGGGTTGGATGAACAGTTCCCGGTGGGGGTTGGATGAACATGACCCCGTGGTAGTAGTAGTAGTAGGTCATTGCTGCTGGATGAGCAGGACCTCGGGAGGAGGCCGCCACAGCCGAGTTGGTTGGAGGTGGATGAACAGGACCCCGTGGAGGGCGGGTTGAACAGTAGCCGGTGGAGGGATGGATGAACAGTAGCCCGTGGATGAACAGTAGCTGGTGGAGGAAGGAGGAATACACGGTGGATGAACAGTGCAGGCGGAGGCCAGAGGAAGTCGATGGTGGGTGAACAGTAGCCCGTGGAGTCCCGTTTTGCGGTAAACCACACCCCTCCGATGAACAGGACCCTCGTTTCGACCGTAGCGCTCCAACAGAAGTCTGTTTCCTCCGTTTTGCGGTATGCCACACCCCTCCCGATCAACAGGACCCCCGTTTCAACCGTAGCGCTCCAACACAAGCCCGTTTCCTCTGTTTTGTGGTATACCAGAACCCTCCCGATGAACAGGACCCCCGTTTTAAACGTAGCCGGTCAAACAGAAGGTCGTTTCCTCCGTACTGCGGTACGCCAGACCCTGTTTCGGCCATTCCGTCCAAGCCGGTTGGCTCCCATTGAACATGAGGCATTCCGACCCAGTATGTTGCCTCCCGATGAACAAGACGTTGTTTCTCCGTTCCGACTCAGCCGGTTGGCTGCCCGATGAACAGGACACCGTTGATGCCGTCCATTGCCTCTCCATGTACACGAGCCCTGGCCGTACGTATGCGTGAGTACGTGTTTGAGACCTTGCCCGTATGTATGTATGTGGCCGTATTTTTGGTATCTGGTTGTATGTACGTGTACATGGTTTAGAAGGGACTGCCTGAACTGCTACTCGGGGGCTCTACTACTACATGTGTCGCTGCTTGCTCGGCCACAGTTCATCGTTGCAGAGAGACCGATCGACCAGTATGTACATACATGTTCGCGACAACGCTACATACACTTCGACCAGGTGGGTCCCGGCTGTCAGGGAGGATAAGGAGGCACTTCCTTGCGTCCAAAGTTATTGATGGTGGGTCCGAGCTGTGAGGGGGAGGATTCATTTTTTTGCGCCTAATATGAAGGCACTTTCCTTGCATCTGAAGATATAGCTGGTAGGTCCAGCTGTCAGGGGGGAAAAGTTTTTTCGCGAAATACAACTAAGCCAAAATGTAGAGGACCTTCCGATAGGTCCCTGCTGTCAGTTGGAGGAATCGTTATTTTGCACGTAACAAGGAGGCACTTCCTTACTAGGGCCGTGGACCCAGCTGTCAGCCTCTCAACATACAGTCCTCTTCTGATGTAAGTCATTCCTTGACCACGTCGACCACGCCGCACAGAGAGCACCAAGGTGGTGGACGACAGCGAGGCCAAGGAAGGGAATAACCCAGAGCCGGGGAAGACTCCATAGTTGTTTCCCACGCGGAGGGGCATACAAGGGTTTACTGGTTGGGCTGCTGTGTGAGGCTGACGTCGCTGAAGAATAACATCAGGTCTGGGTGAGTACAGGGATGGCCAGGCCAGTGATGGGAGTATGGTGGGACGGTGAGGCCTACGCGGCAGCAGAGCCGGCCACGCAGGGCAGGAGCAGGTGGCATGACCGACGCTAGTTTGGGCGGCTGGAGCAAGAAGACCAGAGGTTGAAGAAGCACTACGGCCGTTGGATGGACATCGTACGATCACTGGAGAATCGTTCATATTGACTAAGTTGACAAAGCCCTCTGTCCGCGTTAACTTAGTAGGCCCACAAGTCAGCCTCCAATTATGGTGGGTCCCAGATAGCAGGGGGAGTATTCATTTTTTTGTGCGTGATAAGGAGGCACTTCCTTTCGTGCGAAGATATAGCTGGTGGGTCCGAGCTGTTAGCTGGAGGAATGTTTTTTCACGAAATACAGAGGCCCTTCCCGTGGGTCCCTGCTGTCAGGTGGAGGAATCATTATTTTGTGTGTAATGAGGAGGCACTTCCTTGCATGCGGCCGTGGACCCAGTTGTTGGCCTCTCCATGTACAGTCCTCTTCCGATGGATATCGTTCATTGACCACGTTGACCACGCCGCGCTGAGAGCACCAGGGCGGTGGACGACAGCGAGGCCTAGGAAGGGAACGACCCGGAGCCAAGGATGACTCAGAAGTTGTTGCCCACGCTGTGGGGAGTACTAGGGTTTACTGGTTCGACTGTCGTTGCTGGAAAATAATAGGAGGTGTGGGTGAGTAGAGGAATGGTCAGGCTAGCGATGGAGTTGGATGGGGTGGTGCGGCCTGCGCGGTAGCACAACCGGCCATGGAAGGAGGGAGCAGGCAGTCCCGCCAGCGCTGGTTTGAGCGGCTGGAGCAGGAAGAGTAGAGATTGAAGAAGCATGACGACCGTTGGATGGACATCGTATGGTCACTGGAGCTAGAATCGTTCATATTGACTAAGTTTACAAAGCCCTCCGTTTGCATCAATTTAGTAGGCCCACAAGTCAGCCTCCAACTATGATGGGTCTAGATAGCAGGGGGGAGTATTCATTTTTTGTGCGTAATAATGAGGCACTTTCTTGCGTGCGAAGATATAGCTGGTGTGTCCAAGTTGTCAGCGGGAGGAACATTTTTTTTGCGAAATACAGAGGCCTTTCCGGTGGGTCCCTATTGTCAGGTGGAGGAATCATTATTTTGTGTGTAATAAGGAGGCACGTCCTTGCGTGCGGCCGTGGACCCAACTGTCAGCCTCTCCACGTACAGTCCTCTTCCGATAGATGTTGTTTGTTGACCACTTTGACCATGTCGCGCCGAGAGCAGCAGGGCAGTGGACGACGACGAGGCCTAGGAAGGGAGTGACCTAGAGCAGGGGAATACTCGGCAGTGGTTGCCCACGTGGGGGGGGGGGGTACGAGGGTTTACTGGTTCCGCTGCCGTCGCTAGAAAATAACAGTAGGTGTGGGTGAGTAGAGGAATGGCTTGGCCAGTGAAGGAGTAGGGTGTGGCGGTGCAGCAGCACATCCGGCCATGGGAGGCGGGAGCAGGCAGTCCCACCAGTGCTGGTTTGGGCGGCTGGAGCAAGAAGATCAGATATTGAAGAAGCAACACGGCTGTTTAACATCCAACGGTCACTGCTGTTAGAATCGTTTGTGGACTAAGTTGACAAAGCCTTTCATACATGTCAACCTAGTAGACCCACAAGTCAGCCTCCAGATCTGTCCCAAACAGCATACAACCCAAAATTTCTAGCCAAATTCAAATTAATTTAAAAATTAAACATACCTTAATTTAAATCCTATGAAATTTTGCCCGCACAAAAACAATGAAATTTAAAATATCAAAATACCAAAGAAAAAAGTATTTTGGAACTAATTGCCTGTTTGGTGTATTTTTTCATTTTACAACCCATTTTTTATTACTTATAGCCCATTTTCTGGGCAAGCCCGAATGCATCCCTCCTCTTCTTGAAAGATTTCTAGCCCAGTAGGGCGTAGAAAAGCAAGTAGGTCTATGTTGGTTATTCTGCAAAAAACTAAATAGTTGGGCTAGCCATTTTCAGAAAGGAAAAAAACTGGGCTGGTCATGTGATAAACATATGAAATAAAAGCCTGGGCTAGACGGACCACAACTCCCGCACAACCCAGTTGATACCCTTATCCGTCCCGAAACCAAAAAAAAATACTGCGTGCGCCGCTGGGTCCCGGGTGTCTGCTGCTCCTTGTGTAGTTATCTCGCTTATTGACTACATTGACAGTGGCGTGCGACCCAGATGTCGGGAAACCATCAGGAGGAACCCTTTTTTCTTGTAATAAAGGAGGCACTTGCTTGCCTACTGCCATGATCCTGGTGGGTCCCTACTGTCATCCTCACCATGTACAGTCATCTCCTTATTCCTCTCGGCTGTGGACCATGTTGACAACACCGAAGGGCAGCGCCACGGCGAGCGAACCAAGGCGGAGGACGATGGTGAGGCCTCAGACGGGAACGGACAGGAGCCAGGGAAGATGCACAGAGTTTTAGGGTGCAATGTGCCCATGATGCATGCGCGACAGCACAGCCAGCCGTGGGAGGCGGGAGCAGGCGGTCCCGCCGGCGCTGGTTTGGCTTTGGCAGCTGGAGGAAGAAGCGACTGAAGAAACATGATAGACGTTGAATGTCAATCCAACGGTTAAGGTTGGCACAATCATTTGTTGACTAAGCCGACACCAAGTAGCATACTTTTTATATATAGGAAGAAAAGAAAAACTGGGCTCGTTCGCCATATAACATTCCCGAAACTGTGATTGTTTGATCTTGCGTCGCAACTAAGACTACGAGGAAAACCCGTTCATTTGCTGTCCTCCTTCCAGGGAACGTTTGCCACATAAGTGACTAGCACCCTTGGTTTTCAACTGAGAGGTCTTGGGTTCGAGCCCCAGGAACCCTCAATTTTGTCCTCCTTCTTCGCAAAAAAAAGAACTCAAAGACTTGAGAAGGCGTACACACAAGCTAGTGTACCAGTAAAGAGACGCTGCTGAGTTTTAGAAAAAAGAGAGACGTGCTCCTGTAGTTGGTTCGAATCCAAACCTAGACTATGACTATATATGGTGATATGCTACTCTGCAAGTAATGAAACTGACATATCCAATGTTCGCTTCTCCTCTTCTCTACTTACTCTGCCTAGCATCAGAAGCTCTGGCCGGAGCAACCATGTCAGTTGGCGGCTCATCCACCTTCTCTTCAGCAGGCAACAACCAGATATGTGCCAAGTCGCCACCCGTACCATCGCCTGTGGGTCTCATCATGCCCCCACCCACACATGCACCGCAGCCATTTGCTCATCGCAACCCACTGTCGTTGGTGTGGTGCCACTGCTGCGAATCACGCAGAGTCATCTGTCGCGTCTCAACCATAATCCTCAACCCTGACCGAGTCTTCTACAAATGCCCGAATCATGGGGTAATGATATGTTTAAGTGTTGTTCCGCTGCTTTTAGTTGCTGATTTTTTTTAATAGTTTGGTTGATGATCTTCTAATTTGATTCGTGCAGAAAAGGGAAGATTCTTGTGATTTGTATTTCTAGGACGTTGCTGATGTGGGGGAATGCAACCACACTGATTGTTTGGTTAGCCGGGGAATCCCAATACTAGCAGGTTGGGGTGTTGGACAAGTAACTGAAGGAACGACAGAAGAGGAAGATGTAGAGCAGAAGGTTACAGTTGTTGTTCCTCTGATCATAGCCATGCAACCGCTGCTGAACGGCCTTGACAACAATGTGGGGGATGAAAGAGCTTGTGAACATAATGGGCAAAATCGATGTGCTCTGTAGGATGATTGTGTCTTTACTTGCAGTGTATGTAGCACTCATAATGTATTCAGTGGCTGTGACATGAGCACTTTGCTGAAACTAGTAACGAATGAAACTTGTTTAGCAGTCTGGACATAGTGTTGTGAGCATCTAATGATTTCTATTAACGGAAATCAAGGGGTATCCCCTTTTGCTCATAAATAAATAAATAGCAGAGGCCCTTTTGCTAGTAAATAAATAAATTAGCAGAGGCACTATTGGGTTAGCATTGTTCCCATTCGAAGACGTCGAGCAAATTGCATTCCAACAGCAAACTATGTGATTAAATACAAGTTTCACAGCCAAATATGAGTACAACTAAACAACAATGTCATCATGTTTTAGTCATCATACAACCACCAAACACAAATCAACATACATAATAAGTGATGTTCTCACAACAAAATACTAAACAACAACTTCATCAGGTTTCAATTGTCATAGCAAACACAATTTCACATAGTAGATAAAAAACGTCTTCTGACAGGCAAATACGACAAAAACAATCTAATCATCATTCGCGGCAGCAGCGTCAATATCTTCGCCATGTGTATCAGTCTGGATCGTAATTCCCCACAGTGTCATCTTCTTCTTCATCGTCCCGTATGTCCACAGCCCGACAGGCAATCTTTGCGCCAGCGTCATTGACGTGATGGTTCTCAAAGATATTAGGAACATCTGTGGAATCTTCTACATCAGGGGCAGTGTATGAATCATCTTGTTGTGCAACTTCATTAAATGAATTCCTCTGCTCAAACCTTTGCAATACCCTCTAGTCATCACTACGTGCAAATGTGTCTTCCAAGAAAAATATATGTGTTGCTTTATTTGCCAAAATAAAAGGCTCATAGGTCTGATACGCTGCCTTGACATTGATGGATTTGAAATAATCATCAGCTCTGGGTTTTGTGATCCTGGAAAACAGGTTATACCAACGACGGCACAATAGAACCACACACTAATGAACCTCGAAACTAGAGATATACTGCAACTGAACAATGTCTGTTATGTTAGCATATATTTCAGTTGTTTCTTCGCCGTACTTATCCGTGCTCATGATGGTACTATTTTGTGTCTTCCCTCCTTCGTCGCGTGCAAGGGTGTTGTAGCGCACATCTCCAACGATGCAAGATTCATAGTGTCTTACCCGAGTATCAGGACCCATTGCTAGTGCATAAAGGGCATCATTAACTGCCTGCCCATCCTCCCGCATCTTCTTAACCCATGGTTAGAAAATAGACAAGCTGATCATGTTATGTACTCAATATATTAGAAAACTGTTAGTGCAATTCAGAAGCTTACATGGCTCTTGAACCATTTTGCTAATCCTGTCATAACCAGTTTGTCAATGTTTGTTGGATTTTGTGGCAGTAACTCCTTTTTGTAGATGATGCACAACATAGTGATCGCGTCAAACATCTAAATATATAAGAATGTGCTGCAAGTTTAGTACATTATGATGTATAAGCTGTAGTCCTTAGCACTTACTCGATATAAGGTAGAATCTCAGGGCAGTTATTCAACACATACTAAACCATTTTGTCCAAATCTTTAGGTTTGTCGTCTTGTCGACTCTTCCTGTAACTCGAACAGAACAATCGAAAACATTGAGCTCGGGATTGTCTTCACCTGCCTCTTTGCTAAGCTGATCAGCTGTTTCAATGTATTTTGAGCATAATGTCAATGCTTCTGTAGCAATGTAGGCCTCTGCAATGGAACCCTCATTTCTAGCTTTGTTCCTAACATAGCCCTTGAAAGTGCCTAGCCACCTTTCAATAGGGTACATCCATCCATACTATATTGGACCTCTAAGTAGTGCCTCATCATGTAGATGAACATCCAAATGCACCATCACATCAAAGAACGTTGGAGGATATATCTTCTCAAGGTCGCGTAGGATAGTTGGTATCTTGTCTCTAAGACGCTCCAAAGCATCTATCCTGATATTTCTATTGCAGAGTTCCCTGAAGAATTGTCCCAACACTGCAACTGCACTGTATAAGTCAGGGCGGCCCAATCCTCTAAGGATAACAGGTAAAACCCTTTGAAGTAGGATGTGGCAGTCATGAGTTTTCAACCCTTGCACCTTGTTTCCATCTGCATTGACTCTCCTTTCAGGGTTGGAAGCAAATCCATGTAGGAATCTCACACATGACATGACCTTGCATAGTTCTTTTCTTTTTACCTTGTCCAAGACGTACACAGCTGGTGCCATATACCGTGATGCACCATCATCTTTCACTTGCAAATCGGATCTGATACCCATGTGTGTCAAATTAATCCTAGATTTTAAGGTATCTTTTGTCTTGCCTTCAATATTAAGAAGTGTGCCGATAATGTTGTCACATATATTTTTCTCGATGTGCATCACATCAAGATTATGCCATAGATTCAAATCTTTCCAATACTCCAAGTCCCACAAAGTGGACCTGCGGGTAAACAATAATCTCTCTTCTGCCCTATCACGCTTCCTTTTCCCACTACCATTATCAGGATGGTTTCCTTGTGTAATATGCCCGACCTTCTCTAATTCCACTTGCAACTCATTGGCGGTGAGGCTCTTTGGCGCATCACGATTTTCATGCTTTGCATTTAACACATATCTTCGGTATTTCATAGGACATGACTTGTCCTTGGCAAGGAAATGGCAGTGTCCAATGTAACAGATCTTGCTAAGTATTGCATATGACAGTGGATTCCTGTCACAGCAAACACATGCATTGTAACCATGTGTCGTTCGCCCTGACATAGTGCCCAAAGCCGGATAATCATGGATGCACCAAATTATAACAACACGCAACAAGAAATCAGCTGGTGGGCTGCTATGTAGGTCTCGAGTGAGAACACCCCTCCATAGCTGTTGAAGTTCCTCCACAAGAGGCTCCATGAATAAATCAAAATCCTTTTCAGGACTTTTTGGACCTGGGATGAGCAAGGCCATCATGTAGTTTGATTATTTGGTGCAGACATTTGGAGGCGTGTTAT
This sequence comes from Triticum aestivum, assembly GCF_018294505.1. Classification (NCBI taxonomy): domain Eukaryota; kingdom Viridiplantae; phylum Streptophyta; class Magnoliopsida; order Poales; family Poaceae; genus Triticum; species Triticum aestivum. Next base: position 231,151,818 of record NC_057798.1, read on the forward strand.
AAGGGATAACGAGCACTGGCCACATGCTATATGTGGTGCTCTGGTGGCCAAATGGGTTAAATCCATTTGAAGCTAAGCCAAGTCTAATGTTTCTCGGGTCAGCAACAAACTTTTTGTGTTTCTAATTGAAGCTTTCCAGTCAATAGCATGAGATGGATGACTCATTACATTCTGATCTCTGTACTCCTGGTTCCTAGATTGCCACAGTACATCCTCTCTTGTTTCAGCATCATGAAACAACTTCTGCAATCTTGGTATAATTGGAAAATGTCTCAGGACATTATGAGGAATCCTCTTCACAGCATCGCCATCTTTCCATATTGATGATTTGCATTTTGGGCATTCACTTAAGTTGGCATAATCCTTCAGGAACAGAACACAATTATTCTTACAAATATGGATCATATCATATCCAATTCCAACTACATGAAGGAAATTCTTCATTTTATTGTAGGTGTGTGGCAGCTCAAACGCATCTGGGAAAGATTTGCGGAAAGCAACCAACATCGCATCGAATGATTTGTTGCTCATCCGCTCAGATGTCTTCACCTGAAGAAAGGTGACCATAGCTGAGAATACTGACAACTTATTTCCTGGGGTGACAGCCATGTTGGATTGTTCCAACATGCGGGCCCACCGTTTTTCTTCTGTAGGTGAAAGTTCACGAAATGTGCGAGCATTTCGTAGCATTGTTTCAATGTTGGTCAAACTCACTGGCTCCGCAACCACCACCTCCTCCTCTTCCACCTGAGCATCAGGCAGATCAAGATGGTGATCTGCTACTTCCACATAGTCAGTAACATTGACGTTCACAACTTCACCATGATGAACCCACCTAGTATATTGTGACCGACATCCCATACAAGTGTAGATGATTTTGCACAGTTGACTGGGGTCTTGTAACTGAATTCATACAATTGCTAAACGGGCAGAGCACATTAGATTTCGGACCACCGTACTCAGTTCTAATAAAGTTCATGAAGTTTTCAAACCCCCTCGACATATGCAGCAGAGAATCTTTGAGCGTAAATTATCCAAGTCATGTCCATCTGTTAGACATACAAATTAGTTCTTCTACTAGATATTACAGAAAAAACACATATGCTTTTTTATGAAGTCCAGCAAAAAAATACCTAGGTCGATGTCTAAAGCTATGGCAAGATATTTGGACAAGTAGATCTAAGTAATGAAATATATGTAAAGCTAATTCAGCAAACAAATTTGAGTGCTAAATTATGGCCGTCTCAGCAGTCAATGAGGCCGACCACACAACCATCAAAGACCATCTCGGCAACAAAGATCGAGTATAAAACGGTGTAGAGCTATTTCACCTAACAGATTGGCTACTAGACCATGGCAATCTACGTAACAATAAATATATGGCAGGATATGTTAGCAACTAATCAGGTGTGGCATGCCATCTCAACAAAGCAGATTGAGTGCAAAACATAGCAAGGAAGCTTCTTAAGCAGAGCATATTGCATGTAAACTATTTCGGCAAACAGTGAGATTAACAGCGTCTATCAGCTAACATTCAGTGCTACTCCGACATGCATGGGGCCTCAGTCTAGAATGTGCGTACTGTGGGAGAAGCTGACCACCGTGCGTGTCCACAAGAACTTCGCCAGCGGTGGCGGTGCGGCTAGAGGACGACAGTCTACGAGAGCGTACTATGGGAACGAGAGGATCACTGTGCGTCACCTCGATGAACCACGGTGCCGACGTATCGGCGTAGCGGGGAGGGTGGCTTTGGCAGAACGAATGGAGTGGAGGGGGCGGGGGGAGGGGGGTTTGGGGAATATTATTGGCTAGTTGGCTGAAGGGCGGTTGAATTTGGGATTTGGGGGGAATTTTTTGGGGGAATTTTCGCGTGATGGGCTAGGGAGTTTGGCGCATGGTTGGTTTCTCCAAGTGCGGTCCCACGTGTCAGTGAAGAGGCAAGCCGAAGCGCGTTCCATTTGCGTGAGCCATGTGCAGGACCGATCGTGTGAGGGGTGCAATGCGACTGTGACAGGCGTGCTATGAGTGTACCGCCTTTATTCCATTTAAACTTGGTGCTTCGCACGATCCATCAATACTACTACCAGTAATCCGGTAATCCCGACTAAAACAACACGGTCGGGTCTTTTCCTGGGTCTTACTATTATTGTGAAAGTTCATATACACCGGACGAGATTCATGCAAACACGGCACATTTTCATTACATTTCGAACTTTTATAGGACAGAAAAATAAAAGAAACCTGACCCCAAACCTATTCTACAGCGGCGACCGACGTCCTCCATCTGCAATCTCCATGTACAAGGGCGGGTTTCAAGACCCGGGAAGTGAAGGTGTAGCCTCCGTCGAGGAAGAGTAGAACATGGGAGACGGACCGGCCCGTTGGCACACCATGCCCTGCTGCCTCCCATGCCCTACTCATCCTCGAAGGAGTCCCCGACCTTGGCAGTGCCGGTAGACATGAGGTCGATGATGACGGACGTGGACGGTACGTCACTTCACCTGCCACATGCGCCACCCAATGTTGGACGACGGCAAGTAGGATGCGTGGCTGACGGTGCTCCCATCATTGTCCGCCAGTGTGGCCACCGCTTGTGCGGTCGCATCTGCGTCTGGCTATGCAGCTATTGCATTGCAAGCGGCGACTTGAGTGAGGGCAGTGACCTGGAGCTTCATCCCCGAAGACAAGCTCTCCCGTAGAGTGTTCGCGCTCGCAGTCATGGTGGATGTGGTGCTAGGTAGCAGGAGGATGCACTATGGTGTGGAGTTTAGCTGGGCGTTGCCACTTTAAGTACCGCATTTCGGTGAGGCCAAGCGTCCGGGTGCGTCATTAAGTCACCGGAGTTGGTTCCTCGGGCACTGAGCCTATTAATGATGACATAAGGATAGACGGCATGAATGCGAGTGAGGGAGTCCTGGATTAGGGGGTACTTGGGTGTCTGAACTATTTGATATGGGTCGGATTGATGGACCGTGAAGATAAAAGTAGAAGACTTTCCCCCATGTATGGCACTACTGCAGGATGGTCCAAACACGACAGTCGAATCAGAGACCCTTTGATGAAACTGTGTGTGATGCATCAATCACAAACAATGATGTAATATAACCATAAAAAAGATGCAAAACATTTGCGATGGCGTCGAAATCAAACACGGTTCATATTAGATGTGTGTGTGCGATGAGTGGTAAACGTTTAATCCAGAAGAACTATTTGCAATGATGAAGAACAACAGAAACAGGCAGACAGATGAGGGTGTTGCGATATACGACATATAGTTCACTAGGATGAACTATGTGTGATTACGAAGCACAATGGAAACAGTTCAACTGAACAAAATGTGTGTGATACGCGGGAAACAAGTCCGTAATCAGAAATGCGTGCAAAGACCAATAATAACACATACGATTGCTGCTAATAAACTGTGTGATTCCATGACAGCTCATCAAAATTGCCTAGTTGGCATGCATGATACTAGCTATGATATCCCATTATGACCATCCTAGCAAAGAAGGTGTACATATCATTTGTGCGTCGCTTTGCGAGTTTTCATCCGTTTGTTTGAGAAGCGGGGAAGTTTCAAACATTTCAGCCGTGAGGTGCGGCCACTATCGTAGGCATAGTTGGTATTTTAATTACAAGAAATTCAGATGGGTCCGAACATCATCAAAATCGATGTGTGCCCGTGGCGTGCTCTCATGACCCCGTGGAAAAAAATTGGTAAAGTTTGGCACAAGTTTTGATGATCACTCCTTCCAAACCGGAGCATCTCACATGAAGGATCATGGTTTCCAAAAGGAGACGTGTCAACTCAAACTCCTATGGCCGGTGACTTCATCGTTTGGCCTCATAAAATTCCACGGTACACAATCACCATTATACCACGAGTTTTATTTTCTAGCGCATTTTGGGTATGTTAGTTATATTTAAGATATTTTTTGAGTTTAAAGTGCATTTTGTGCATAAAAATAAAATTACAATAGGAACTTCATGTGATGTTAAAAGGGATGAGGATCGCCATTCGATCTGGGAGCATCCAATGGTGCAGACGTACGATCCGTGGGGTTTGGGTTCTGGCCAATCAGAAAGCATGACTCAGATCGTGGGCGGAGTTTGGTCGGCACATGGCTTTCATCAACGAACCGTGTGCTATTCGCAAACCTGATTGCATATTTTTTGTTCACACATACTGTAGTGAGATCAATTGAGTGTGCTACCTCTATGATATAGTAGTAATAATAACAAAAAACAGCTCATATTCATTGCCTGAGCTGACGGCATATCAAGGTCAACATATTAATGGTTCTTACATCAACAGAAAACCGGGCATAACTCACAAATTCAGTACACGCGATAGTTCTAAATTGAATGAATTAAGTTGCAGGGTAGGCATAAAGACTAGTCTTACGGCTTAATTCCCATGTAAATGGGGGAACTGGGATCATTATGTTGACCCCGAATGAACTTGGGTTTCTGATGATTTTATGCTTCATTGTTACATGGGTGCGTGATCCCTTGGCTGGCAACTCATCAAATTCATCATACTCATCCTCATCAGCAACATCATCGACAACTAGTACCCTCTTCTTCCCATGCATCACTATGTGGCAGTTCTTACGCAGAGGGTCTTCCGCAAAGAAAATCTGGGTAGCATCACTGGCCAGAATGAACAGGTCCGCGTGATATGTCATCATTGTCCTATTAACACAGGTCTTCCTGTAATCATCAACCTTTGCTTGACCAAGAGGGATCCATGAGTACCTGCATAATGCCACCTTAACTTTCACATAGTCAAGCTCCCAAATCTCTTTGATGGTTCCATAGTATACCCTTTCATCAGCTTCATCTACAGTCATGCATTCTATTCGAATAGAGCTGTTTTGATATGAGGTCTTCTCATCATGTTCCTCAGTGTAGAACGTGTATCCGTTTATGTCATATGCTTGGTACGTCAACACCGTAGGTGATGGCTTTTGTGCCAACCACGTAGCAATGTCATCGATGGATCCTTGTGCCAAACGCTTCTTCAACCATTCGACGTAGTTCTTAGTGTGCTCCTTCATCTCCACATATGATGAAGGCACCATTGGTAAGAAGCTTTCGCGTATCTCTGCCAAGTGTTCTTTCGCATAAGCGTTGAGAACTAGTATGTTAAGCAGTATTGTCAAATGGGCTTTCTCTGCCAATTCTCCGGGTGCAGCAATTTGCATGCCAACAAGGACCGGCTTACCTTTCAGCCTTCCCTCGTGGCGAGAGAGGGGCAAACCTATAGGTCATTTTTTCATGTATTCGATGCAAAACTCAACCACCTCCTCCTCAGTGTAACCTCGTAGGATGTTTGCCTCTGGATGGTTTTGGTTCCAACAAAAGTGCTTCATTATTCCCATGAACCGCTCGAAGGGATACATGTTGCGAAGAAACACATGACCACAATACTTTATCTCATCGACAAGATGCACAGCAAGATGGACCATGACATCAAAGAATGACGGTGGGAAAAACATCTCTAGGTTGGACAATATTCTTGCAATATCATCTTGCATATGATCTAGCTCTTCAGGATCTATGACTTTCTGCCATAGTTAGTTGGAGAAATCATAGAGCTCAATGACTGTGTTCCTTATATCTTTGTCCATCAGATTCCTGATCGCCACTGGGAGGATTTGTGTCAACATTACGTGGCAATCATGTGAATTCATGTGTCCCAACTTCATTTTACCCGAGCTCACATCCACGAGACTTCTAATGTTTGCGGAGTAGGAAGAGGGTGTCTTAACGGACAACAAATAGGTGAAGAACTGCGTTGCTTCTTTTGTACTGATATTTTAACTCTGGCAATCTTTGATGAATTTGTCATCATCTTCTGCTGCACTCTTGCCTATTGATTGATCAGCAAGCATATCGAGCCGTGAACCCTCACCATCCTTTCTTTTACCTTTAATCTTGAGCAGAGGATACTTTCACATACATTCTTCTCTATGTGCATGACATTGATGCAGTGACGTACACGTAGAATCTCCCAGTAAGGTAATTTCTAGAACACCGATTTCTTCTTAAACACTTGACCCTTGGGTGTTTTTTCACCGTCAAAGCATGATTCTTGCCAAGCACAACATTAATTTGTTTAGTCATGTTGTGGACCACCTCCCCATCATAGGGTCTTGGGCCCACACCTACCTCTGTCGTACCATAAATTTTAGCTTTCATCTTTCAGTACAGGTGATTTTTCCGTAAGAACCTACGGTGACGCAAATACACGGTTTTGTGTGAGTTGGGAAGTCTTCTGCTAGCTGTCCTATCCATGCATGTGACACACCCTACATCTCCATTTTTTTTCTGCCCCGATATGTTGCCTAATGCCAGCATATCTTGAATGGTGTGCACCAGCATCGCATGTAGATCGAAAATCTCCTTTCTGTAAGCATCATAACATTTTACAGGAGGTGCATCTATCCACACTGTCAGCAGTTCTTCTACCAGTAGCTAAAAGTAAATGTCGGTGTTGTTTCCAAGTTGCTTCGGGCCTTGGATAATCATTGACATCATAATGTATTTTTTCTTCATACACAACCAAGGAGCTAGGTTATATATGCACAGAAGTACCGGCCATGTGCTGTGATAGATGCTCATATCGCCAAAAGGATTCATCCCGTCAGTACTTCTAGGATCCTTGGCAAAGTCTTCAAACTTGTTGTCGATTAATTCGCACTAAGCCCCATCTTTCGGGTGCCTCGTATACTTATCCGCAATTCTCTCATCATGATGCCACCGTAACCTCTTTGCCTCTCTAGGGTTTGCAAACAAACGCCTCAACCTTGTAATTAAAGGCAAGTACCAAACAACCTTGAACGGGGTAACTGTCTTGATCTCATCATCCAATTTGTACTTGTCATTTGCTCTCCTGTGCGTGTATCGTCCATGCTTGCATTGGGGACATGCACGCAAATCTTTGTACTCACCACGGTACAATATACAGTCATTCACACAAGCATGTATCTTTTTTACTTCAAGTTCCAATGGGTAAACAATTTTCTTTGCTTCATTCATGCTTCTGGGGAGCACATTATCTTCCTGAAGAATTTCTTTGAAAAGACCTAACATATTTGTGAAGCCCTTGTTTGATAGACCGTTTGCTGCTTTAAATCTGAGAAACGCCAGGGTGATACTCAACCTAGAATATTTCTTTTTGCAACCTGGATACAATTCTTTCTTGGAGTCCGCATCAATGGTTGGCAGATCCTTGTACCCAATCATATCATTTTTTGGGCCCTCAAAATCTGCAATCATAGCAGCAAAATCTGGCATATCAAGATCGTCGTCATCTGCTTCGACATCTTGGTTTTCCAGTGGGCGTTTCGGCTTTCCGGTGTTCCATTGGTAGCTTGACGCCTCTGCCCTGATGTTAGATTCAACATCCATGTGACACTGATTGGGGTTTCGCATCTCGTAGCCCTAGGTATCTTCATCCATGACCTCCTCTTCACCGTGTCTGGTCCAACTGGTATACCATCCATGAATCCCGAGAGACTATGTGCCACTAGACATCTGCAACTTCATGTGACTTTGTATTTGCACAATCAGTACATGGACACATGATGTAATCCGCATCACCAATTCTCCTCTTTGTACTTTCAGCCAAATTCATGAAATCTGTCACGCCACTGATAAAATCTGTGGTTTTTCGATTCTTCATCCATTGAGGTTGTTCCATCTGCACCACACGAATGGTAATTAAAAACAAAACAACAACATTAATACACGGATTAACTGCTGCCCAATGATGCATGAATAAATCACAAGGCTTTATTTTCATAATTACTGAGGGCGCTTGTTATCCAGATGTGCAATGACAAAAATTAATGGCGAGTGAACTTACACACAGAGTACTAGTACATCACTAACCTTAGGAATTAAATACCTTAATTAAGCCACTCAAGAAAAGAATACCTTAATTAATTAGCCGCGCGACGACCTCCACCCAGCGGACAGAGAAGCGCGATGCGGTGGCATACTGAGACAGCAGGGTCAAGGAGCAAAGCCTAGTGCAGCTGCCGCCTGAAGTTCGACCTCCACTATCCCGCCATCGATCACGATGGATGTGCTCAAATCACGTCGCCGCCGGCCTCGACGGTTGAGCTCCACCTATCTCCCTCCGCAGACCAAGGATTGAACTCTTCTCCGGTAGCTGCTGTGTAGGCCGCCGTCGCCATCTCTATATGCAGACCGGCTGTTTTTTTACGGATATCCGCAGACCGGCTGTTTACACGGTATCACTGTAACTCAATTATATGTACATGGTAGTACATCACATACGGTTATGTAACGGAAACCGTGTCTCACCTACGTTGTCTTCTCACACGGTTTGGTGAGGAAATCGTGTGTGACGTTGTAATACCTAACACAAACGACATGTATAAAATAGTTTGCCGTATACTCCAACATATAGTGCCATAAGTAGTTCCCGACTGTTAGCTTATCCCCACAGTTTCCCCATTTCCCCCAAATCCCTACATAGCCTCCAAATTCCCTTGCGTGGAGCTGACATTGGGGGAATGAGGATGAGTGGTGATGATGGTTTCGGTGCGGCTGCTCCTGCTCATATCGCTGCCACGACGGCGGTCGCTGCCGAGCACCTGCCTAAGGTCATCACAAGGCAGGTGTACTATGGATCCGAATCGTCCTGTCAGGTTCCAATCTATCCAGATCTTTGTTCGCATGTTCAAAGTAGCTCCTTGCTGAATCCGTCCTGAATGACCCCCCCGGAAAGCGATCTGCCACCGGATCCATAGCATGACTCCAGGCTCCCGCTGCACGAGTTCGACTTCGAGTTTTGCGCCACCGAGAAGTACCAAACGCTGAGTTGTGTGCACGGGCACACTCCCGCTTGACGTGTATGTACAGGGGGATTCGACATTGGTAGGCGGTTTCTCAGTTGCCCCTTAGAGGTTAGTGCTAAGTTCATCATTTTACTTGATTTAATGCCACCGCTCATCCTGAATACTATTTAACATTGGCAGGGATATGAGCCTTGTGCCTCTGTTAACTGGCTGGATGAAGAATGGCATGGCAGGGCTCGGAGTGTTATCACCAAGCTCGCAGAAGATAACGTAAAGCTGAAGAAGAAACTGGCTGATCAGTACGATGAAGCAAGAAAGAATCAATCACAGGCAATAGATGAAAGCAAGGGACAAGAAGGAACTAGCATGTGTAGTTGTGGTTGTCGCATTAGCCATGTTCTATGTGCTGTTTGCAATGATGATTAGGGGTTTTGTTTGACAGTATTGCTAAAGCACATCTAGATGTGCTCTAAGTAATGCACATCTAGGTCCTATGCCATTGATGTTACGCGAAGATTCTTGCAGATATTTTTCTTTTTCTTCTTTCTTTTCCTTTCTAGTTTGATTATTACTAGCTTTATCAATAAGAAGAACTCAATATATTGCTTGCCAGCTGTCCTACTCCGCTCGTACCGGTACCGGTGCATAATGCAAAACTCATTCCTTGTTTTTGTCCTGAAAAAGCAAGCTAGCCAAATAGCCAATGGGAGTCCTGCGCAACCCCGGGAATTTGGAGCGGTTGGGTACAAATAATTGTGGTTGATTATATCAGTGGTTAGATAAATACGTCAAACCCCGCTTCAATCCCCCCCGCCCCCCTGCGCGCGCAAAAAGAAACCCCACTTCAATTGGCAGTTCCTCTTTTCTACATTCACCACTTAAGTGTCCACCATCTTCATCGTCCCCGGCAGGCCGCGCTACACATTGGCACACACTCTGCAGCCATGTCGAGCGACAGCGAGGACGACAATTCAGACAGCAGTCTAGCGCCCGATGATAGGTCAACATCGGAATCATCCCGCTCGTCTTCCATGAGTCCGGCGTCGAGCCCAGACCTCGATTATATCCGGTTCATGGAAGGGATGCCGCCTCCGAAGTCGTCACATGATAACCAGACAGACGAGGAGCCGTGGAGGACGAAGAAGAGGACAATGATGATGACGATGAGGAACGGTAGAACAAGGAGGAGGACGACGACGACAGCAACAACGATGACGACGGCGGTGACGATGAAAAGCCAATGGTCAGCGGCAAGAAGCATCCTCGCCAAGACGATGTCGCGGGGCCATCCAACAACAACAACAAGAAGAAGGACTAAATTAAGCAGACTATATATATATCTGTTTGTCATGTCAGTCTCATCGCAGACGGTTAGTAATATGTATTTGACAGAGATCTTCTACATTATCGCCCACAAGTTGGTTTGTTGAACTATGTGCCCCGACGAGCATACAATTCAGAAAAAAAGACCATATGGGTTGTCTACAATGACCGCACACAATTCTGATTACTGACCTGTTTGTCGGGTATCACACACATCTTGTTAGTTTGTGTTCACCTCAATCATCGCAAACGGTTCATCAGAGTGAACTATATGCCATATATTGCACACACCTTGATCTGGCTGCCCGTTTCTGTTATTCTGTCTCATCACAAATAGTTCGTACGGATCAACCATATACCCCTCATCGCACACACAACTAAAATCTGAATCATTTTTGATGTATCATTCGTCGCAAACGCTTTGCATCTTTTTTGATAGTTTTTTTTACATCATTGTTTGTGATTAATGCATCACACACAGTCCGTCAAAGGGTCTCTGATCGTAGTGTCGCGTTAGCCGCATCCTGTAGTAGTGTTGCTTTAACTTCGCGGTGTCATATGTGGTTGCATGTTGCATATGGTTTCTAGCTTGTATTCGAAAGGCCAAATTCGGTCTTTATTAAGATAAGGAAATATATTTTTTACACGAACCACCATCCCGGGAGCACTAGAAGACAAATAGCTAGTCAGGGCATTGGCCGAGCCAGTGACAAGCCCGGCACAAACAAGCATCACCTGGAAGCCAACTAAAAAGCCACGATGGTGGTGAAGCAACCCGCCTCCCACCAGGCTCTCAGGTCCTTGATAATAATGCTCACCACTCCAGCCGGATGTTTAGCTTGTATTGCTTCCAATTTGGTTAAATTGCATCTTCTTAGCTTACATGTTATACCTTCAAATATGACATGCCTTCCCGTTTTCGGTACATACTAGTAAATCTGTCTATTAACCATGTTGTTACATCAAACTAATGTTATTGTGTATCCCTCATCAATCACTTATGATGAAACAGTCACCCCATTGGGTTACTGTGAGAAAAGATGCTCTTTTAAAGAATGCAGTGTTAGCCTCCCCACATGATTCTCAAGAAATAGCAAGGCTAGATGAAGATAGTGAACGTAGCTCTGTAGTTGATGACCGCATTTCCCCTACACCACCGTCGCGGGTGCTTGCTCTAACTTGGCAGCGTGATATGTGGTTGCATGTTGCATATGGTGTGTAGATTGTAATTCTTCCAATCTGGTTAAATTGCATGTGCTATTCTGCTTAGTTTATACATTATACCTGTTAATGTGACATGCCTTCCTGTTTTTAGTACATAGTACATCTGTCTTTTAAGCATGTCCTTAGATAAAACTATTGTTTTTTTATCCCGCATCAATCAATATGACAATACACCTTTAGTATATGCAGTGTGATATTGGTTGCATCTTTCATATGATATATAGCATGCGCTGCTTCTAATTTGTTGAAACGCCATTTATGATGGGATGCTTTTAACTTGCCGAGTCATATTGGTTACATCTTTCATGTGGTGTCTAGCTTGCATTACCTATTATTTGTCAAAATGGCTTTTCCTTAGTTTACACAAATTGTTGTGAATATGCCATGATTTCCTGTTTTTTGTACATATTCCGTCCTGGTATCAAAGTAGTGATTGTCAGTATCATGCATGAATGAGTTCTAAAGAGTAAATTTTATTACTTTTCTTGTCGATTTTACTTGACAATTCAAAATCAATAAAGCGGAAGGAAATTAGCAAGGCAGTGGATAAAGGTGCTCCTTCCAAATGGAGGGCCTCTATAGATTCTACTCCGCCACCCCCCAAGAAGATTTGCAAGACAACACATGCATATACACTCAATGTAGTTGTGTTGATGATGAGCACGTCTCCCCTAGTCCACCATCATATGTGCTTCCTCTAACTTGGCATTGTTATATGCGGTTGCTTGTTATGTATGATGTCTAGCTTGTATTGCTTCTAATTTTGTTGAATTCCATGTGCTTACTTTACATATTATACTTCTGAATAAGACACGTGTTCCTGTTTCTAGAACATACAATATCTGTCTGTCACACCATGTTCTTACATCAAAGTACTACTGTTGTGTAACCTACAATAATCACTTATCATAAGACACGTTTAACTTGGGAGTGTGATATAGGTTGCATCTCGCATTCTTTTCTAGCTTGTACTACTTCTAATTTGTTGAAATGGCACTTATGACAAGACAATTTTAACTTGGTAGAGTGATATTCGTTGCATCTTTCATATGGTGTCTATATTTCATTGCTTCTAATTTGTTGAAATGCCTTCTGCTTAGTTTACACATCATAGGTGTGAATATGCAATGTTGTCCTTTTTTCTTACACATTCAATCATCCTATCATGCGATTGCCTTACATTAATCTAGTGCTCGTCAGCATCCTGCATCGATGAGTTCTGAAAAGCGAATTTTTATTCATTTTTCTTGTGGGTTTGACTTAACAAGGCAATAAAGTTAAGAAAGAGGAAGGAAAAATTAAGGCAGTGACTGATGGCGGTCTTCCGGCGAAACCGGCATCCCAGGTGCTTTCTCTAGCTTGGTGGTGTGATATTATCTTGCATGTTGCATACGATGTCTAGCTTGTATTGCTTATAATTTGATTAAATTACTTTTGCTTAGTTTACACAAATAGTTGTGAATATGCCATGTCGTCCTGTATATCATACATATTCCATCCTCGTATCATGTGTTTGCCTTACATCAAGGTAGTGATTGCCAGTATCATGCATGAATGAGTTCTGAAGAGTGAATTTTATTGCTTTTTCTCGTTGGGTTTACTTGGCAATGCAAAATCAATAAAGCAGAAGGAAATTAGGAAGGCAGTAGATGAAGGTGATCCTTCCAAACGGAGGGCCTCTACACATTCTACTCCGCCATCCCCCCAACAAGATTTGGAAGACAACACATGCATAGACACTCAACACAGTTGTGTTAATGATGAGCACATCCCCCCTTGTCCACCATCACAGGTGCACCCTCTAACATGGCACTGTTATATGTGGTTGCATGTTATGTATGATGTCTACCTTGTATTGTCTCTAATTTTGTTGAATTCCATCTGCTTACTTTACACATTATACTTGTGAATAAGACACGTGTTCCTATTTCTAGAACATACAATATCTGTCTATCACACCATGTTCTTACATCAAAATACTACTGTTGTGTAACCTACAACAATCACTTTTCACAAGACACGTTTAACTTGGGAGTCTGATATAGTTTACATCTCACATTATGTTCTAGCTTATACTACTAATTTGTTGAAATGGCACTAATGACGAGACAATTTTAACTTGGTAGAGTGATATTCGTTGCGTCATACATATGGTGTCTAGCTTTCATTGCTTCTAATTTGTTAAAATGCCTTCTGCTTAGTTTACACATCATAGTTGTGAATATGCAATGGCACTAATGATGGGAGACATTTAACTTGGTAGTGTGATGTTGTTTGCATCTTGCATATGATTTATTTCTTGTATTGCTTCACATTTGTTTAAATGCTAGTTATGACGAGACACTGTTAACTTGGCAGAGCGATATTTGTAGCATCTTTCATATGGTGTTTGCCTTCCATTGCATTGCTTCTAATTTATTGAAATGACTTCTGCTTAGTTTACACATCATAGTTCTGATTATCTCATGTCTTCCTATTTTTAGTACATATTACATCCTCCTATCATGCGGTTGTCTAACATCAAAGTTTAGCTCATCTATATCACGCATCAATTTGTTCTGAAGAACTAAATTTTTATTCCTTTTTCTTGTCGGCTTGACTTGACATGGCATAGAGAAAGAGGAAGGAACACAAAATGGCAGGGGGTGGTGTTAGTACCCAGGACAGACAGAAACGAAAGCGGAAGAATTATGCAGATTCTGTTGGTACTGATGGTGCAATAGAAGGTCAAAGTCCACCGGAAAATTGTACAAATGCGGTATCCCATGCTACCCGAGCTGCAAAACAATCCAAATAGAAACTAATAGCTGCCACCAAATAAGCAATGACATCCCTAGTTGTTGCAACACCTTTCACAGTACCACCAGCTACACGAGTCACTCATTTGTCAACTCAGCTAGCAGCACATTCCCAAGATCCCTTGCCACCTGACACTACTTTCGAAGCACTCTTAACACAAGACAAGTTGGCAAGATCAGATGAACCTTGTGAGCTTCAATAACAAGAAGGTAGTTGTTGGAGTCAAGTTACATTTGCATGCTTCTTTATATGTAGTCTCACAGTTTGATGTACACTAACACTTCCTATGTTCGTTGTTGGACTAGCACCTAGGCGCAAGAGGAAACAAACATCAGGGATAATGCTCGATAGGTTAACTAAATCTAGAGGAGGAAGAATGGAGATTCATTTTTGGGCAGGTTTAAAAAGGCCACGTGATGCTATAGAGTCAGCCAAGTTAGTATCAGAGGTAGCGGTTGCCGTTGGGTGTCATGCATGTATCCTCCCAACATGGATTCAGTACAGGAATGACAAAGACAAAACCTAGTTCGAAACCTTCCTCGACCATTTATCTGTAAGTATGGTTATGTATGGAAACTAGTAATATCGTCTTGCTATGTCCCATACTTTCTAGGTTGCTGATATTGAGACTCCCATTATTTTCAACATATGAGGTTCAAGTTGGATAGCCAAGATGACGCAACCAGACAAGCTTGCACCCATGTTTTCAAGTCTGCTCTGTGACAGTATCGGTATAACTTGAGGAAAACTCACTTTGAAGGCAAGGCTAACAGTGAACTTGCCCAAAATCTCCAGTGGTAAATATATCCGATGAAGACTGGAGAGGCCTCGTTAAACACTGGTTTGATCCAAAGTATCTAGTACATTATGTATATATGTGATCAGATCACATGTTGAACTCCTATTTACGCATGTGCCTCACAAATCTATCTTCTTGTAGGTGAACTGTTCAAAGAACAAGGCCAACCGTATGAAAGTGAAATTCCAACAGACGATAGGATCCCGTAGCTATATTGCACACTGCGAGGCTCTTGTAGTTAGCTGCTGTTTCACTCTTTTCGCTGTGCCATATTATCAGATCTATATTGACTTGTTCGAAATGCAGAGGAAAGCGCACAAGGACCAAAAAGTACTTGAACCAAATGCTGTGGAAATCTTCAAGGACTGTCACGCCGGCAAGACGAAGGGCATGACTACACCAGTCAAAGACGCTGTTGTAAGTCCTTAATCCTCATGCTTTTAACTACTACTTACTCTGACTTGTGCATTGAACTACATGGTTTGCAGCCAATGTCTATTACTCTTTTCTATTTTATACACAATTGTCTTAGCGTATTCGAGCAAGTTCACGATCAAGAGCAAGCTCAAGATCTCGAACAAGCTCAAGACGGCGCTCAAGATAATCAAGTTGATCCTCCTCCTTCCACATCCGAGGAGGAATTAGAGCGTCATGCCGCGAAAATTGCTTCCAAGCTCACCACCAAAGGCCATCTCATGGAGAATGTGGTTGGAAGCCTAAGAAAGGGGGTAAGCACTCGTAGACAATTAGCAAACTATTGTGAACATCACGCGTTTGTCTCTTGTGTTGAACCCCAAAAGGTCGTTGAGGCGCTCGAAGATTCGGATTGGCTCAATGCCATGCATGAAGAACTCAACAACTTCGAGTACAACAAGGTGTGGAGATTGGTGCCACGGCAGTCAGGGAACCATAACGTCATTGGAACCAAGTGGATTTTCAAGAACAAGCAAGACGCTCATGGGAATATCATTCGCAACAAGGCAAGATTAGTAGCACAAGGCTACTCCCAAGTCAAGGGTATCGACTACGGTGAAACCTTTGCTCCCGTTGCTCGCCTTGAATCCATTCGTTTGTTGATTGCTTATGCTTCCCATCATAACTTTAAGTTACAACAAATGGATGTGAAAAGTGCTTTTCTTAATGGTCCTATTAATGAGTTGGTTTATGTCAAGCAACCCCCCGGGTTCGAGGATCCTTACTTCCCGGATCATGTGTATCAACTCGATAAGGCACTCTATGGCCTTAAACAAGCCCCACGTGCGTGGTATGACCACCTTACCGAGTTGTTACAAGATCGTGGATTTGAAGTTGGGCAAATCGATCCCACTCTTTTTACTAAGAAGGTCAAAGGGGAGTTGTTTGTGTGCCAACTATATGTTGATGACATTATCTTTGGTTCCCCTAACAAAGCTTTCAATGAAGAATTTGCCGCTCTCATGACCTCTAAGTTCAAGATGTCTTCGATGGGAGAGTTGAAGTTCTTCCTTGGTTTTGATATCAAACAAAGAAGAGAAGGTACCTTCACCAACCAAGCCAAATACACTCAAGACATGCTTAAGAGGTTCAAGCTAAGTGATGTCAAGCCGGCTTCTACTCCAATGCCTACCAAGTGCCAAGTTGACATTGATCCCAATGGTAAATTGGTGGATCAAAATGTATATCACTCTATGATTGGATCCTTGCTTTACCTTTGTGCATCTAGACCGGATATCATGTTGAGTGTGGGAATGCGTGCACGGTTTCAAGCCGCACCAAAGGAAAGCCACTATGTGGCGGTCAAGTGAATCTTTCAATATTTGGCTCATACCCCAAACTTTGGCTTATGGTACCCAAGAGGAGCAAACTTCAAGCTCGAAGGATTTACGGATTCCGGTTGGGTAGGAGACAAGGTGGATAGGAAGTCCACTTCCGGAAGGTGCCAATTTCTTGGTTGCTCTTTGGTGAGTTGGTCTTCCAAGAAGCAAAGTTGTGTGTCTCTCTCGTCCACCGAAGTGGAATATGTGGCGGCCGGTAGTTGTTGTGCACAACTCTTATGGATGAGGAAAACTTTAAAGGAATACGGTGTCATTTGTGACAAAGTGCCTCTTTGGTGTGAGAATGAAAGTGCCATTAAGATTTCTCTCAACCCGGTGCAACATTTCAAGACGAAGCATATTGAGATTCGGTATCACTTCATCCGGGATCACATTAGGCGAGGGGAGATCAAGCTCAAGTATGTCAACACTCATGATAACCTTGCAGATATTTTCACGAAGCCCTTGGATGAAGCAAGATTTCACGAGTTAAGGCATGAGCTAAATATCATTGATTCGAGCAATGTGACTTGAACCCTTACACACCCCACCGCACTCAACTTGTTATATAGTTTAGGTGTAGGCATGGACATAGGGGGAGTGTTGTTCTCTCAATGAACTATCCCTCCCCCCATTATGCATAAATTGATCTAGTCTTTCACATTAACCATTTTTTATGGTACTTGTGCTTCAAGGACGAGTTTTGGTCATGGGTCCAAGGTTAAAATCTTCGCGATGCCATACCTGTTGACTCAAACATAGGTGGCCTCGGGCACCGCCCTCTTTTGAAGAGGTGTGTCTTGGCCTCTTGCTAGTGTGTTTTCTCCTGTTGGTCTTTCCTTCCTTCGTGCCTTTTGTTTTTGGTTTCTTTTTTAGCATTAGCCGTCTGTTTAGAGGCCTGTTGGTTGGTGGGCGGTACTACTGCCCACTAGCGCGGTACTACCGCTGTGATGCAGGGGTAGGGGGTTATATCGGGGGCAGGGGGAGTTTTCTTCTCCCCCATACCCATTCGCTCGCCCCCTCGCTCCGTTTCGTCTCTCCAGCAACCGGTCGCCGCGGAAGGGCTCCGGCGGATCTCCTTCTCTGGGGCGCCCCTCTCCATTCCCTTCGGTGGAATCGATCCCCACCTCGTCCTTTTGCCATGGATGCCGGTATTGCCCCCATTCTTTCTCTCTTCTTGTCTAGATTTCCAATCTAGCATCTTAGGGGCAATAGTGGTTGCATCTCTAGATTTTTGGCCAAATCTAGGCTTGAGTAGGATGGAGAAGGCATCTAGGCAGTTTGGATTAGTGGTTGGTAGAAGTATTTTTGAATTTGGTAGGACAGTAGTGCCGGATCTGACCACGGCAGTGGGAAACCGCTGTTTCCCCGTCTCGAGCGGTACTACCGCTCCCCTGGAGCGGTACTACCGTTTGGAGCGGTACTACCGTTTGGAGCGGTACTGCCGCTTACAGGTCGCGGTACTACCGCTTGCTACCCAGTTCCACAGTACTCTTACCATTCAGTGATCCTTTTGTTGTGTTTTGTGGCTTATGCTCTTTCTTTCTGGTTGTTCTGCGTGTTCTTGTGTGTGGTTCTAGGTGATGAGCATCCTGAGCATCAGGCTCGCCGTGTCAACCCCGGCCGTGCAGGAGGTTCCTCAAGTGCTCCACCTCCACCTCAACTCAAGAAGAAGTCTGCTGTCAAGCCTAAGCAAACTGGCAAAACCGTGCTGGAGATGCAAGCCAAGGAGTTCTGGGCAAGGCATCGCCGCAACCCCTATGAGGCAGACCAAGATCCCACTTTGGTCAACTGTCCGTTCTGGAACAGGTTTCAGTTTGCCATTTTCTTTGATGTGCTCAAGGCCAAGAAGAACCTCTATGTCAATGTGCGCTCCATCGACACCGACTATATGGAGAAGGATCCTGAGTACTTTGGTGAAGCTCTTCAAATGTGCACTCAACTGAACATTCTCGATCTCATGCAATTCAACAAAGACTTTGATCCTGATATTGTGGCCCAATTCTATGCCACGGTTCATCTCGGGACTGATGAGGACAGGACACTGACTTGGATGACCAATGGGAAGTTGCTTTCTGTCAAGTGGAAGGCGTTCATGGAGTTGCTTGGGGTGGAAGATCACGGGCTTGCGTCTCCTGTCGGCTTTCGCCCTCACCGCAACACAACCTCCACTCACAAGCAAGCTCTCTGGCCCTTTTGCACGCTGAAGATCAACTCTGAGACTAAGAAGGAAACTTATGAGCTGCTTGCCTTTCTGGATATTCTTCATCGTGTCTTCCGTGAGACTCAGTTCCCTCGCATAGGGAATCTGGATATGGTTCATTCTTATCTCGTGGACATGCTTCTCTTCTGCCAGCATGAGAAGGAAGAAAACACTGGCGAGTCCCTGGACATCTCTCATGTTATGTGGTCTGAACTCCTCTCTGCCATTTCTGAGCGTAAGTGCCCAATCTATGGTCCTTTCATCATGCTGCTTATTGAGAAGGCCTGGGATCGTGTCTATCCCAAGGTTATGCTAGAGACTGGAGATTTGGTGTCTCATGAGGTCAAGCGTCTGAGGAAGAAGGGCAACTGGGGCACTCAGGTCCCTAAGTCTGGGGGTGCATCGTCTGCTGCTGCTATGGAGACCGAGGAGGAGGCTGAGGCTAAGGATGATGATGACTATGAGCCTTCTGGGGCTGAGCCCTCTTGGGCAAAGAAGCTCAAGCTCAAGGTAAATAAGCTATTCTGTATGGAGTCTCACGGCCAGTACATGACTCATGTTACTGAGAAGAAGGCCAGGGGTCGTCACAAGGAGCTCATGCGTCAGATGGATGCTATCGTTCTCAGTGGTTCTGAGGATCAACTTACTGAGGAGGAGGACTGGGTTCAGCAGCATTGCCCGTGGACAGATTCTGATGCTGAGCAGTTTCCGACCGACGATGGTGGCGAAGACGATCACGCTGAGATCTGATGTTCGCGTCCTTGCTATGACCTAGAGCTGT
This sequence comes from Triticum aestivum, assembly GCF_018294505.1. NCBI lineage: Eukaryota > Viridiplantae > Streptophyta > Magnoliopsida > Poales > Poaceae > Triticum > Triticum aestivum. Next base: position 231,171,574 of record NC_057798.1, read on the forward strand.
AGCAACACTCCCTCTCTTTTTTGGTGTCTCGATGCCAAAGGGGGAGAGAGTTTAGGGATTTGTGTCTTCTTTGTGGTGTGCTTTCTCGCTGTTTGCTTTGTTTGGTTTTGTGTCAGTGAGACCTAAGTTCCAGACATATGGTGTGAGACATATGCTACCTTATCTCTAGATTATATTTATCTATGTCTACTTAGCTTATGAGTTGCATGCTTATCTTGTTATATACTCTTTGCTCTCATATATCTTGCTTAGGTTGTTGGTCTCCAAAATGTAGGGGGAGCGTTGATCCTAGTATGTGTGCCATGCAGTCCAAACCACCTTTCTAGATAAGCACACATCTAGGGGGAGCTCATCTACATTTGTGAGTTGTGAGGTTTTGCACTTTCTTCCCGTGCAAATCCCATATTGTCATCAATCCACCAAAAAGAGGGAGATTGTAAAGGCATATTTATCCCCAAGGTGTTTTGGTGATTGATGACAATGCTTTTGCGGACTAATCGTGTGCGTTGAATTTTTCAGAGATTTATCCTTTGGCACGAGATGATTACCTCCCCTCCGGTGTTTTATTCAAGACGGTGTAGCTCCTTCGTTTCTCTGTTGGTGGACTAGTTTCGTAGGAGTCACCATACTATTAAGAGGGGATCCACTTTGGTAAGGCTAGGGTGGAATCAACACGTACACATCCTTATCACACCCAATGTTCCTTTCCGCTTCATTGGAGCCATCTTTCCTCTCCGTGCCTGCCTAGACCTGTCCCAGCGGTAGTACCGCAGTCCTCAGCGGTAGTACCGCCGAAGCACGTCAAGCGGTAGTACCGCTCACCAAGTGGTAGTACCGCTTGTTGTCTTCGGCCGTAGTACCGCAGTGGTTCCGGGCTACTACCGCCTCGACTCGAGACCGCTGTTTTTCGTGTCGGGTTTTACGGTACTAGTAGCGGCAGTAGTGGCGGTAGTACCGCCCGTACTTCCACGGTAGTACCGCTCTGGGTCCAGGGCCCTGCAATCCTCATGAGCGCGGCAGTACCGCTGGGAGGGAATGGTAGTACCGCTTGTTCAGCGGTAGTACCGCCCTGCCCAAGTGGTAGTACCGCTCTGTGCGTGGCTGCTTGGGTGGGTAACGGTTGGATTGTTTCCCCCACTATATAAAGGTGTCTTCTTCCCCAAAGTTGACTTACCTCTTCCCCCAAAAGCTCCATTGTTGCTCCAAACTCCATTTTTGCCCAATCTCTCTCCCTAGCCAATCAAACTTGTTGATTTTCTCGGGATTGGTTGAGAAGGCCCCGATCTACACTTGCACCAAGAGAAATTTGATTCCCCCCACTAATCCCTAGTGGATCTTGTTACTCTTGGGTGTTTGAGCACCCTAGATGGTTGAGGTCACCTTGGAGCCATAGTCCATTGTGGTGAAGCTTCGTGGTGTCGTTGGGAGCCTCCAATTAAGTTGTGGAGATTGCGCCAACCTTGTTTGTAAAGGTTCAGTCGCTGCCTTCAAGGGCACCAATAGTGGAATGACGGCATCTCGCATTGTGTGAGGGCGTGAGGAGAATACGGTGGCCCTAGTGGCTTCTTGGGGAGCATTGTGCCTCCACACCGCTCTAACGGAGGCATACTTCCCCTTAAAAGGAAGGAACTTCGGTAACACATCCTCGTCTCCACCGGCTCCACTCTTGGTTATTTCGTCCCTTTACTTTTGCAAGCTTACTTGTGTTGTATCCCTTGCTTGCTTTTGTGTTAGTTGTTTTTGCATCATATAGGTTTCTCACATAGTTGCATATCTAGACAACCTATTTTGTTGCAAAGTTTAAATTGGTAAAGAAAAGCTTAAAAATTGTTAGTTGCCTATTCACCCCCCTCTAGTCAACTATATCGATCCTTTCATTAACAACCTATATTCTTAGTCACCAAACAATTCAATTCAACTTATATTCTACAAAGTCTAAGTAAGAGATCCACATACTGTATTATCATATAGTCTTCTATGATTACTAGTACTCAAAGCATATTTTTAGAACCAATAGCATATATAAAATATAGAGAAAGATAGGGGCTTATGTTTCACCTCCCAACTTACTTATCATAGAGATGATTGTCAACAATAATAATTCATGATCAAATATATTTGAATGTCCATATGTGCATGGATCTTTCACCACCACATGATACTTGCCAACTAGAGAATAATTGAGGTTGAAATGAGAAGGGATATTATTGACTATTGCATAAAAGTAAATACATAAAGTAAAAGATAGACCCTTCGCATAGGGAACCATAGGTTGTCATGCGCTTTTTATTTTTGGATGTGCAAGCCCTTAATGCAAAGGAACGTCATGTTATATTGCCCCTTGTGATAGCAACCTTTATTATGCAGTCCGTTGCTTTTATTTCTTTACCATCACAAGTCCGTACAACGCTTATTTTCCCTTGCAATAAAATATCATACATATTTTAGAAGCAATTTTTATTTCTTTTTGCATCGATGACAACTTACTTGAAGGATCTTAATCAATCCGTAGGTAGATATGGTGGACACTCATGGCAAGAAACTGGGTTTAAGGGTTTTTGGATGCACGAGTAGTATCTCTACTTAGTACAAATTTTTGGCTAGCAAAATATCCTATGCAAGCACCACATGTTGGAGGATCCATAACAATATAACTTCTATACAAATATACCAAAACATAATTGATTATGTTGTATTCCTTGTCCAACTTCAACTAATTTGCGCAAGTTTGGGTATTCACAATTATAAAAGATGTCGAACATAATATATTTATATGTAAAAGGTCTCTTCCTTATAATAATCATTCATGAATTGCATGTATGACTAATATTGTGATTGTCAAACTTCAATAGATTTTGCTTTCTAAGCCAGTGTCAAGCTACTACTAGGTATGATACAAGCATATGAAGAACATATAATTTCAACTTTATGATAGTCAATTCCATCAACAATTTACTCATGGGATATAAGTGAAGAAAGAGAGTAAATGACAAACTACTCCAAAAAGATATAAGTGAAGATCAATGAGTAGTCAAACAATTAAGTAGCTATGTGAGGACTCTCTCTCATTTAAATTTTTTAGATCTTAAGTATTTTATTCAAATAGCAAAGAAAAAAATAAAATGACATTCCAAAAATAGCACTTCTCATGCGAAGAAGCAAAAACTTAGGCTCAACCGTTATAACCGATAATTGTTGATGAAGAAAGGTGGGATGCCTACCGGGGCATCCCCAAGCTTAGATGCTGAGACTTCTTGGAATATTATCTTGGGATGCCTTGGGCATCCCCAAGCTTGAGCTCTTGTGTCTCCTTAACTCCTCTCATATCACGGTTTCGCTAAATCTTAAAAACTTCATCCACACAAAACTCAACAAGAACTTGTGAGATAAGTTAGTATAAATCAACTCAAAACCTTATCATTCTCTACTATAATAAATAACAAAATTAATATTTAACATTGCAAACTAAACTCCTCTACATATTTAATACTCTTATCCTGACATAGAATAATTAAACAAGCAAACATATGCAAATATAATAGCAACCTGTCTAAACAGAACAGTCTATAATGGATGAAGAAAGATCCATACTTATTAAACTCCAAAAATTCTGAAAAATTACCACACTGTATAATTTTTTATAGCTTACTGTGTAAAAATTTCAAGATTTTATCACGTTCTAACTTTTCTGAAGAATTTAGACAATGATAGAAAACTTTCTGTTTTCAAATAGGAACACATAGACTTGAAAAATAAGCATGGCTAAGCCTATACTTTACATTTTTTTATTGAAATAAAAGGTACAAAACATTATTGTAAATAGCAGCAAGCAAATCTCAGCAAAAGAAAATGATGCTCCAAGCAAAACACATATCATGTGACGAATAAAAATATAGCTCCAAGTAAGGTTACCGATAATGTCGAAGACGAAAGATGGAATGCCTTCTGGGGCATCCCCAAGCTTAGTTGCTTGGGTATTCCTTGAATATTACCTTGGCGTGTGTTATGGTTTTGTCACGGCAGATGTCCTAGTGTGAGGACTTAGTCTTGAGGCCATCGCAACCAGGTGATTAGCTTGTCGAGGTTGATCGGAATCGAGACACACGGGTTACCCAGGTTCGGCCCCTCACAATCAAGGTAATAGCCTACTTCCTGCTTGTTGGCTTATTGCTTGGGGACCAATTACAAGGGAGCGGATTCGCTTGACCTAGCTATTGGTCAATTGTAACTTAGTCTATCTGCCTCAGGGACTCGCCTTTATATACAGGTCGAGGCCCTAGGCTTACAGGAGTCCGGGTTGTCTTATGACCAGTAACCTATTATGCTTCTTTCTTATCTTATTCCCTAAGTAAGGAAACTCTTGGTGGATTGTACTTCGGGGCTACGAACAACCATCTTCGGATGTTGGACCCTAAGTCGGCCCACTCTGTAAGCCGCCCTGTTGGTCTTGCACCTGGGCACCTCAGCCCGTCTTGAGTCTTGCTCCTCAGCCGCCACCTGGATGACCCAACCAAATATGGCAGGTCATATCGTGGGGTTGTATCCCCAACATTAGCCCCTAGATTAATATGAATTCATTCATGTCAATTTTCACCATTTTAACCTGGCGTCTTATCTTATGGTCACAAAATGTATCTTTTCCGGGTCACAAAATGCCGGCTTATGATGCTTTCTGAGTTGTTACTTTATGCATCTTATTGCTGACGTCCTCCTCTAGAAATCTAGGAAACCCAGGGTGACATTGATACGACTCCAACATATCTATAATTTTTGGTTGTTTCATGCTGTTATATTATCATTCTTGGATGTTTTACATTCATTTTAGAGCAACTTTATATCATTTTTTGGGACTAACCTATTGACATAGTGCCCAGTGCCAGTTGTTGTTTTTTTGCTTGTTTTTTTACTTTGCAGAATATCCATATCAAACGGAGTACAAATGCTGCAAAAGTTTTTAGAGATTTTTCTGCCCAAAAGACAACTTGGGAACCAAGGAAGTGCATGAGGGAAGGCCCATGGGGCCCACAACCCACTTGGGCACGCCAGAGGCCCCTGGCACACCCTGATGGGTGGTGGGGCCCATGGAAGTTCTTTCCACCACCTCTCAGCTCTATAAATACCCAAATATTCCAGAAACCCTAGGGGAGTCGACGAAACACAATTCTAGCCGCCGCACGTTCCAGAACCACGAGATCTAATGACCCACAAGTATAGGGGATCTATCATAGTACTTTTGGTAAGTAACAGTGTCGAACCCAATGAGGAGGAGAAGGTAATGGCAAGCGGTTTTCAACAAGGTATTCTCTGCAAGCACTGAAATTATCAGTAAGAGATAGTTGTGTGATAAGATAATTCGTAACGGGTAACAAGTAACAAGAGTAATTAAGGTGCAACAAGGTGGAACAATCCCTTTTGTAGCAAAGGACAAGCCTGGACGAACTCTTGTATAAAGCAAAGCGCTCCCGAGGACACATGGGAATTACTGTCAAGTTAGTTTTCATCATGCTCATATGATTCACGTTCGTTTACTTTGAAAATTTGATATGTGGGTGGACTGGTGCTTGGGTGTTGCCCTTCCTTGGATAAGCCTCCCACTTATGATTAACCCCTCTCGCAAGCATCCGCAACTAAGAAAGAAGAATTAAGACAAATCTAACCATAGCATGAAACATATGGATCCAAATCAGCCCCTGACAAAGCAACACATAAACTAAGGTTTAAGCTTGTGTCACTCTAGCAACCCATCATCTACTTATTACTTCCCAATGCCTCCCCCTAGGCCCAAACAATGGTTAAGTGTCATGTACTCAACATTGACATAACACCACTAGAGGAAAGACAACATACATGTCATCAAAATATCGAACGAATACCAAATTCACATGATTACTTATAACAAGACTTCTCCCATGTCCTCAGGAACAAACATAACTACTCACAAAGCATATTCATGTTCATAATCAGAGGAGTATAAATTATCATTAAGGATCTGAACATACGATCTTGCACCTAATAAACCAACTAGCATCAACTACAAGGAGTAATCAACACTACTAGCAACCCACAGGTACAAATCTGAGGTTTTGAGACAAAGATCGAATACAAGAGTTGAATTAGGGTTTGAGAGGAGATGGTGTTGGTGAAGACGTTAATGGGGATTTACCCCCTCTCGATGATAGGATCATTGGTGATGACGACGGCCTCAATTTCCCCCTCTCGGAGGGAAGTTTCCCTGGCAGAACAGCTCTGCCAAAGCCCTAGATTAGTTATGCCCAAGTTTCGCCTCGAGACGGCGGCACTTCGTCCTGAAAGCTTCTTCTTGATTGTTTCTAGGTCAAAACACACCATATAGAAGAAGATGGGCATCGTGGGCCTCCCAGGTGGCCCACAAGGCAGGGGGCACGCCCTGGGGGATAGGGCGCGCCCTCCACCCATGTGGAGGGAAGGTGGCCCCCTTCTAGTGCTTTGTTCTCCCAATATTTTTATATATTCCAAAACTATTCTCCCTGAAGTTTAAGGACTTTTGGAGTTGTGCAGAATAGGTCTCTAATATTTGCTCCTTTTTGAGTCCAGAATTCCAGCTGGCGGCATTCTCCCTCTTCATGTAAACCTTATAAAATAAGAGAGAAAAGGCATAAGTATTATGATATAAAGTGTAATAACAACCCATAATGCAATAAATATCAATATAAATATGATGCAAAATGGACGTATCAACCCCCCCCCCCCCCCCAAGCTTAGACCTTGCTTGTCCCCAAGCGGAAGCCGAAATCGGAAAATATGTCCACATGTTTAGAGATAGAGGTGTCAATAAAATAAAATACGGACATGAGGGCATCATGATCATCTTTAGGACAACAACATATATTTTCATATAATTTCTTATGCCAAAGTAACAATTCATTCACAATGTAAAGTATGAATCAGAAACTTTATTGAAAACTGAAAAAACTATGGTCTCAGTCATGGGAGCAATTGCAATTTATCATAACATCAGAATGAGTCAATTTAAGAGCTTTTCAGCAAGTCCACATACTCAACTATCATTTAATCTTTCACAATGGCTAACACTCATGCGATACTTATGAGTTCAAAGCCTCCCAACCTTTTACCTCAAGGGTAATGTCAACAATAATATTTTATGATAACCTACATCCGAGTGGATTTATATATTTGGATCTCTGCAACACATAGTGCTTGCCAAAAGAAAAACTGTAAAAAGGAAAGGTGAAGATCACCATGACTCTTGTATAAGGATAGAGGATAAAAGAAAAGGATATGCCCTTCACAAAGGGGAGCAAAGGTTGTCATGCGCTGGTTGGATGCACAAAATCTTAATGCAAAAGAATGTCACTTTATATTGCCGCTTATGATAAATAACTTTATTATGCAGTCTGTCGCTTTTATTTCTTCAATATCACAAGTTCGTATAAAGCTCATTTTCTCCATGCTAATAGATCATACATATTTACAGAGAAATTTTTGTTGCTTGCATCGATGACAACTTACTTGAAGGATCTTACTATATCCATGGCTAGGTATGGTGGACTCTCATGGCAAATCTGGGTTTAGGGATGTTCAGAAGCACAAGTAGTATCTCTACTTAGTGCAAAGAATTTGGCTAGCATAAGAGGGAAAAGCAAGCTCAACATGTTGGATGATCCATGGCAATATAACTTCTCTTCAGATATAAGAAAACATAACCCATTATGTTGTCTTCCTTGTCCAACATCAACTTTTTGGCATGTCATATTTTAATGAGTGCTCACAATTACAAAAGATGTCCAAGATAGTATATTTATATGTGAAGCCTCTCTTTCTTTATTACTTCCTATTAATTGAAACAATGACCAAAACTATGTTTGTCAACTCTCAATAACTTTTATTTATCATACTATTTATATGTGAAGTCATTACTCTCCATAAGATCAATATATGATCTTTTTATTTCTTTTTATTACTTTTTTACTTTAATTCAATTCCCTCAAGATCATAGCAAGAAAGCAAAGCCCTCAACTCAAAACTACCCTTTATTATATAACTCACGGACTCGATTACATATAGGGAACATAAAGCAAAACTCAAAGCTAGATCATACTAAAGCTTTATTCTACTAGATCAAGATATAACCAAAAGGATCAAACTAAGAAAAACGATAAAGGCAAAGGTGTGATGGTGATACGATACCAGGGCACCTCCCCCAAGCTTGGCAGTTGCCAAGGGGAGTGCCCATACCCATGTATTTATGTATCTTTCTTCGGAGGTGGTGATGATGGAGTTGTTGATGTAGTGTACCTCTTCTCCAGTTTGCGCTTGAGGATAGAATTTTCCTCCATCAAGTCACCGTTCTCCTGCTCAAGCCTTAGTATCTTTTTACATAATTCCTGTTTGTTTTCCTGCAAGAGACGAAAAGTGATAAACTTGATCTTATGCTTCTTTGCTTTGTTAGGGAGACTTGACTTTTTGAACTCCACGTGCATGTCCCCAGGTTGAGGTAGTGGGACTTCATCTTCATCTGAGCTTGTCTCCTCCTTTTACTTTGCATCATAGTCTTCTTCTTCCTCCGTGGTCCAACCATAATTGTAACATCCCAAATTTTCAATTTTGAATGTTATACAATAGATCATCCTTGCATATCATATTTTATTGCTTTTTGGCCTGATCCAGAAATTCTACGCAACTCAAGGACCCTCGAAGAGAGTTGGGATTTTCGTTATTTTCATATTTGAGTTTTCTCAAATTTTGAAAATAGGATCATTTGATTTTATTTATTTTATCTTCAAATATTTCTATTATAAAAATATGAGAGAGGGAATAAAATGACTTTCCCAAAAATTAAGAAAAATTGAGGATTTAATAAAAAATCAAATAAGTTTTATTTTGGAGTTTTCGCTATTTTGTTTGAATTTAGAAAAATTGCACGTTTTTCAAAACTACATTTTAGGGCTAGGAAAATGTTCATATCGTTCTAAATATTTTATTTAGACGGCGAAAATTTATTTCGGCATTTTTAGATTTTTATTTATTTTTCTAGGATTTTTCTTAGTTTTCGCGGAATTGTTTGTTTAAAAAAAATCCGCGCGCCCGACTAGGCCGAAGGCCCAGCCGAGCCAGGCCAGGCCCGCACCGCCGCCGAGTTCGGCCCAGGCATGCCTCCCGAGGCCGACCCCGACCCGGCGCCCCCCTCCCCCTTCCCCAAGCCGGATACCGCCCCCCTCCATAAATAGTCGTCGCCGCCGCCCCACACCGCCACCCCGACCCACCCCGCCGCCTCCTGATCCGAGCCGCTGCCGCCGCCTTTGCGCTGCCGCCGACGCCAGCCACCGCCGCCGGAGCCCCATGCCGCCTCCCCTCACCCCCGACGGAGCCGCCCCGCCCCGTCGGAGCACCTCACTGGAGGTATACGCCGCCTGCCGCCTTGGTCCGGTTTAAAAAAAACCGATCCGTTTTTTTAGAAACCCTAGTTTTCGTTTTTTTAGAATAGATCGGTTTATGTTTCCCAGTTTATCTTTTTAGCGCTCGTTCGTTCGTTTTAACAGACGAGTTCACTGTTTAGTTTCAGTTAACGAACGTTCGTTCATTAATCTGTTCGTCAGTGTTTTCTTTTTCTCAGATTTTTCGCGATTATTTCTAATCGCGATTTCTGATCCGGTTTTCATTCTAGTATAACTTTCCGCTCGTCTATCGGAATCAGGCGATTCAAGCACCTAGAGTTTCGTCTCGAAACCCTCTTTGCGTTTAACCAACTCAAATAAGTGTTTACTTCTGTAAAATTTGACTTAGGTACAGAATAGTAAATGAAGTTTCTTTCTTTCGCCGTTTGTCTTTCGTTTCTTCATTTGATTTGATTTCTTTTTGCAAACCGGAGTTCTTAAGTTGAACTTTCTAGTTAGTTATCTTATTTGAGTTTTACCCGTGCATTAGATGAGTACTTATTGTATGCTTGTTTGTTTGCGATAGAGTACCCGGAGTGCGCCACTTGCTACTTCGAATCCCTAGGTTTCACGGATCATCAGCAAGGCAAGTAACAATTTAATCATACCTCTTTACTACCCAGTTTTATTGCATTAGATCAATCCTCAAACAATTGCATGATTAGGATCTGATTAATATGTGGGTTTTGGGAAGTAGATGAGGTAGTACCTATTACCTGTTTTATTATCAAACCCTTGGGAGTTACTTCTACGTTTTCTTATATTACCATGCTATGCTAGTAGACGTGGATTGGTTGAGTGTATCCATGACAGATGTGAGATTGTTATTTAATGGTTTATTTAAGGTGGAAACTTTAATATACATCTGGGTGGATTGAGGCACCTGGGTATTCCAGCGATTGCCTGTTTTCTTTTGGACCGCCACCCAGGCTCAAAGGGTTCATGAGATTTTTCATGCTAGAAACTTACGTGTGCAGCCACAAGCTACTATGGGCTCTAGCATAGTTGATTAAGTCGTGCGAACTCTTACAATAGTAGACTAGCAGATGTAGGGGAAAGTAGGTGTAACTGTCTACCCGATCGTAAGGTGCTAGTGCTTCTAAAAGACTATGTCCCGGTCATCCGTTTCTCAAACACCATGTAGTGCGAGAAATCCAACGGAGGAGATCGAGTCTTGTGGGGAAAGTGCGCAAACCTCTGCAGAGTGTACAAACTTATCATGGTTAGCCATGTCCCCGATTATGGACGTCTAGTATCTAGTACTTGGATTATCATGTGTATCTCATCATGTTACTTTAATTAATTATGTTGGGTTTAATGATGATGCTTAATTGGGATTGAGAGGATGTCTATCTTCTCAATGTTTAACAACCACCATGATAGTTAAATAAAATCTATTCCATTTGCAGTAGGGAAAAATTGGCTTTATGCAAAATTGTAACCATAGAGCTTTCCACCAGCCATATATGCATGTAGAATAGTATTATTCTTTCATTACTCTCTATGTGTTACATTGCCAGCATATTCCATGTGCTGACTCATTTTCAGGCTGCAACGTTCATGTTGCAGACCTTTCAAACGACGAGTAAGGTGCTTTAGGTCGTGGTTCTATACTCAGTGATGCCGTTGGAGTTGATGGATTCACTTATCTTCGAAGCCTTCCGCTGTTATCGTTATTAGATGGACTTAAGGCATATTTATTGTAATAAGTTCTCCTTTGGAGACATCCGATGTAATAAGTGTGTGATTGCTACTCTGTTATAAATCCTTCAAGTATTGTGCGTGTCAGCATTACTGATCCAGGGATGACACTGATGCACAGAGATCAGACCGTTTGAGGTCTGGTCGCTACAAGATGGTATCAGAGCACATGCTGACTGTAGGACACTACCACTAAGCTAAAAAGCCCTAGATCACTACTCACTCTTCTTATTTCTGACTCCTCATATTTTCTATTCTTTTAGGATGGCGGATGCAAGAAACAAGTTCACCCAACCGGATGAAGATACACCTTTTGGACGCCACTTGAAAGAAGTCACTAGATACCTGAACATCGGAGTACCAAGCTTCACCGGGACCTACATCGCCACTTTACCTGAAGAGGAGCGTTGGATGATTCAAGTTCAAGTTCCAGGAAGGACGTTCATGGCCGTCACTGAGCCTATAGAGTTTTCCTTCGATGCACCAACCTGGAATCTAGGAAAGAGCATGTCAGCCCACATCACAATGGGACGCATTGGAGAAGTTTACCACAAGGATCTCAAGGATACTATCTACCAGATTTGTGGGCGCCGAGATGAGCAATGGGAGATGATCAGCACCAGGAAGGATAGATCCATCGCAACCTTCATCCAGGAGTTAAATCAACACATTCGATGCCAGGAGAACCAGATGTGCGCATGCATGATAGATCTGAAGAAGGCCATGACGAAGATCACGGAGTTGTAGGAAGAAATCAAGTCTACACGTGATGGATATGAGGAGGAAATAGCAACACTCATGGAGAAGAATGATGATCTGAAGAAGAAGCTAAAGGTTTTCATGGGATTCCCCGCGACTGGAGAAGACGATGATTGCACTTGCCCAGAGAACTACATCATCATCGATGACACTGACTCAGACCCATACGATAGCGATGATGACTATGTTGATGAAGCTGGAGCAGATATCATGGAGTCTTCAACGGAGCAATTTTTCTAGTCGACCACCAAAACAATAGTAGTATTCCCCCATGAATCTAGTATAGTCCGAGCACTTTGTAACGATAGTTAGACCGTTGTATGCCCTTGTATGAATTGAATGGAGTGATTTTGTTTGCATTTGTCTCATGTGCATATGGGTAGTGTTTTCTCTCTAGACCTCATTCTATTCTATTTCCTCATCTATGCTAAACCCTCAGATGCCTCCGAGACGTGACAATGGATTTGCTTTCTCACCGGAGCTCGCTCAGTTGATCCAATAGTAGAATGCGTTGATGCAGTTGCTAGTCCAGTATCAGAATCAGGGGAGCAACAACAACAACAATAACAACAACAACCCACCACCTCCACCACCTGTTGATCACTTAACATGTTTCCTTAGGTTGAATCCGCCGGTGTTCTCCAGTAGTACCGAGCCGATAGTTGGAGATGATTGGCTCCGGAAGACATGAAGGGAGTTAACCACTGCAGGATGCACAGATGCGGAAAAGGTGTGTTTTGCCGCACATCAGCTTGATGGACCCGCAACATCATGGTGGGAGAATTTCACAGCCACTTATCCTATCGACACTGTCACATGGGATCAGTTTCAGCAGGCTTTCCGTATTGCCCATGTTTCGGCAGGAGCTATGGCCATGAAGAAGCGTGAGTTTCGCAACTTGCGCCAAGGAGGACGGATAGTTGGCTAGTATGTGGATGACTTCAGTAAGCTGGCATGTTATGCCCCAGATGACGTTGCTACTGATGCAGCTAAGCAGGAGAAGTTTCTGGAAGGACTAAATGATGAGCTGAGCATGCAGTTGATGGTAGAAAGTTTCAACAACTACCAGGAGTTGGTAGATTGTGCTCTTATGATTGAAGGGAAGCAGCAACAGATTCAGAACCGCAAGAGGAAGTATGGACAAGGGAAGTACAATTCTGGAGCTCAGCAGAAGCCACGCTTTACCCCGAAATCGGGAGGACATTTTCAGCATACCCATGGAAGAGGTAGCTCGCACAATCATAATGGCCCCAAGAATGGGAATGGGAATGGAGGAAGCAACGGCCAGAACCGTACCAACCCATCAACCCCAGCCAAGAGAGACCTGAGCCAAGTCACTTGTTTTAAGTGTCAGAAGACTGGACATTATGCCAATGAATGTCCTGAAACTCAGAATGGACATGGCAATGGAAGCTCTGGGAAGAAGCCAAACCCTTTCAACAGGGGACAGGTGAACCACGTTAACTTGGAGGAGGTTCAAGCCCAACCAGATGCAGTAATAGGTAAGTTTTTGGTTAAGTCATTTACTGCAATCATTCTTTTTGATACTGGTGCATCGCATTCATACATATCAAGGGGATTTGTGGATAAGTATAAACTGCCCACCAAGGTTTTTAGAACACATATGTTAGTAAGCTCACCAGGAGCGGAGTATATGGCCAGTCGAGGATGTTTTCAAGTGCCATTGAGTATAGGTAGGCATGTTTCCCCCTCGGATTTAATCATTTTGGAATTGTGAGGTCTGAATGTAATCCTTGGTATGGATTGGCTATCGATGTACGGAGGAAACATCGATTACGCCAGTAAGTCGATTTTGCTTACCACCCCGGAAGGAAAGAGGATCAAGTATGTATCATGGCATGAGCCGAAGAGGACACAAGTAAATTCCTTATCAGGAGTTGTGCAGGAGGAAGTACCAGTGGTGAAGGATTCCCCTGATGTATTTCCAGAAGAGTTGCCAGGCATGCCACCGAATAGAGACATTGAGTTTTTGATTGAGCTTTTTCCGAGCACAGGGCCGATATCTAAGAGACCGTACCGGATGCCCGCACAAGATTTTGAGGAAATTAAGAAGAAAATTAAGGAGCTACTGGATAAAGGCTATATTCGCCCAAGTTCTTCACCTTGGGGATCACCAGTGCTTCTAGTGGAGAAGAAGGATGGATCATTGAGGATGGTTGTTGATTATCAAGGACTGAATGAAGTGACCATCAAGAACAAGTACCCACTACTGATGATCAATGATTTGTTTGACCAATTGCAAGGAGCTAAGGTATTTTCCAAGACCGATTTGCGATCGGGATACCATCAGTTGAAGATTAGAGAGCAGGATATACCTAAGACGACTTTTACCACTAGGTATGGGTTGTATGAGTATACCGTTATGTCATTTGGTCTGACTAACGCACCTGCATATTTAATGAACATGATGAATAAGGTGTTTATGGAGTTTTTGGATAAGTTCGTCGTGGTGTTCATTGATGATATTCTGGTCTACTCAAAGAATGAAGAAGAGCATAAGGAGCATTTGTGTTTGGTACTGGAGAAGCTCAGAGAACATCAATTATACGCCAAGTTTAGCAAATGTGAGTTTTGGTTGAAGGAAGTTGGATTCCTCGGACATGTTATAACCGGAGAAGAAGTAGTAGTAGATCTCACCAAGGTTGTCACTGTGACAAATTGCGTAGCACCAACGACAGTTGGAGAGATCCGGAGTTTTCTTGGACTGGTAGGATACTACTGGAGATTGATTGAGAATTTCTCGAAGATTGCAACACCTATGACAGAGTTGTTGAAGAAGGATACCAAGTTCAAATGGACTGAGGAATGTGAGGCCAGTTTCCAGGAGTTGAAGAAACGTTTGGTTACATCGCCAGTGTTGATCCTGCCAGATCAACGCAAAGATTATGAGGTGTATTGTGATGCTTCACGTCGAGGACTTGGAGCAGTACTTATGCAGGAGGGAAGAGTTGTTTCATATGCTTCACGACAGCTTAAGCCCCATGAGTTGAATTATGCTACACATGACTCGGAGTTAACAACCATAGTGCATGCATTGAAGACATGGAGACATTTTCTCATCGGAAACCATTGTGAGGTGTACACGGATCACAAGAGTTTGAAGTATATTTTCACGAAGAAGGAGTTGAATCTCAGGCAAAGGAGATGGTTGGAGCTCATCAAGGATTATGATATGAGATTGCATTATCACCCCAGAAAGGCTAACGTAGTAGCCGATGTGTTGAGCCGCAAGAGCCATGTCAACACACTCATGACCGGAGAGTTACCAAAGGAGTTAGCTGAGGATCTTCGTGAGCTATGTTTGGAGATAGTTCTGAGAGGCTATGTAGCAGCATTGGAGATTCAGTCTACCTTGATGGATAAGATCAGAGAAGCTCAAAAGACTGACAAGGAGATTGCCTCTATAAAGGAGAAGATGAGCAAAGGAAAAGCTAAAGGATTTCGTGAGGATGAGCATGATACTGTATGGTTTGAAGACCGCATTTATGTGCCTAATGACCCGGAGATTAGAAAGTTGATTCTACAAGAGGCCCATGATTCACCGTACTCGATTCACCAAGGAAATACCAAGATGTATTTGGATTTGAAGGACACTTTCTGGTGGACCGGAATGAAGAAGGATATTGCAGAGTATGTAGCAGTTTGTGATGTATGTCAGAGAGTGAAGGCAGAACATCAGAAGCTAGGAGGATTGTTACAGCCATTGCCGATGCCCGAATGGAAGTGGGACAAGTTAGGCATGGATTTTATCATGGGATTTCCCGGGACTCGTTCATGCTACGACTCGATTTGGGTTGTAGTCGATCGTTTGACAAAGGTAGCTCATTTCATCCCAGTGAAGACCACATACACCTGTGCTAAGTTGGCTAAGATATACATGACCAGGATCGTATGTCTACATGGAGTTACGAGGAGCATCCTATTAGATAGAGGAACCCAGTTTACCTCAAAGTTCTGGAAGCAGTTACACAAAACTTTGGGAACTAGGCTAGAGTTCAGTACAGCCTTTCATCCGCAGACAGATGGACAGACCGAGAGAGTCAATCAGATTTTGGAGGATATGCTGAGAGCTTGTGTGCTAGATTATGGATCTAGTTGGGACGACAACTTGCCAAATGCAGAGTTCTCTTACAACAACAGTTATCAATCCAGTTTGAAGATGGCCCCTTTCGAAGCCTTGTACGGAAGGAGGTGCAGCACCCCATTGTCATGGGATGAAGTTGGAGATCACCAGTTGTTTGGACCAGATTTGATTAAGGAATCTGAACAGAAGGTGAATTTGATTCACGATAGGCTCAAGGTAGCCCAGTCCAGGCAGAAGAGCTATGCAGATTCTAAACGCAAGGAGACAACATACGAAGTCGGAGACCGAGTTTATCTTCGTGTATCTCCACTTCGAGGAGTTAAGCGCTTTGGAGTTAACGGAAAATTAGCGCTACGTTTTGTGGGACCATACAAAGTTTGGAAACGTATGGGAGAAGTTGCCTACAAGTTGGAATTGCCGAAGGATTGTCGGGAGTTCACGATGTGTTCCACGTTTCCCAGTTGAAGAAGTGCCACGCAGAGATGGCTGATATACCGCTAAGAGATACAGTACCGTTGGAAGCGATTCAGTTGGATAGTGATTTGACCTACGAGGAGAAACCAGTCAAGATTCTCGAATATGCCAGCCGAGTCACCCGCAGCAAGGTTATCAAGTTTTGCAAAGTTCAGCGGAGCCACCACACCGAGGATGAAGCCACCTGGGAGCGAGAGGAAGATCTGCTCAAGGACCATCCTTACCTATTTTCTAGCCAACCCGAATCTCGAGGGCGAGATTCATCTTAAGGGGGGTAGGTTTGTAACATCCCAAATTTTCAATTTGGAATGTTATACAATAGATCATCCTTGCATATCATATTTTATTGCTTTTTGGCCTGATCCACAAATTCTACGCAACTCAAGGACCCTCGAAGAGAGTTGGGATTTTCGTTATTTTCATATTTGAGTTTTCTCAAATTTTGAAAATAGGATCATTTGATTTTATTTATTTTATCTTCAAATATTTCTAATATAAAAATATGAGAGAGGGAATAAAATGAATTTCCCAAAAATAAAGAAATATTGAGGATTTAATAAAAAAATCAAATAAGTTTTATTTTGGAGTTTTTGCTATTTTATTTGAATTTAGGAAAAATTGCATGTTTTTCAAAACTGCAATTTAGGGCCAAGAAAATGTTCATCTCGTTATAAATATTTTATTTAGACGGCGAAAATTTATTTCGGCATTTTTAGATTTTTATTTATTTTTCTAGGTTTTTCCTTAGTTTCGGCGGAATTATTTGTTTAAAAAAATTCGTGCGCCCGACTGGGCCGAAGGCCCAGCCAAGCCAGGCCAGGCCCGCGCCACCGCCGAGTCCGGCCGGGGCACGCCTCCCGAGGCCGACCCCGACCCGGCCCCCCTGCCCCTTCCCCAAGCCGGACGCCCCCCCCCCCCTCAATAAATAGCTGCCGCCGCCCCACACCGCCACCCCAACCCGCCCCGCCGCCTCCCGATCCGATCCGAGCCGCCGCCGCCGGAGCCCCACACCGCCTCCCCTCACCCCCGCCAGAGCCACTCCGCCCCATCGGAGCACCTCACCGGAGGTATACGCCGCCTGCCGCCGTGGTCCGGTTTAAAAAAAATGATCCATTTTTTTAGAAACCTTAGTTTTCGTTTTTTTAGAATAGATCGGTTTATTTTTCCGGTTTATCTTTTTAGTGAGCGTTCGCTCGTTCGTTCGTTTTGACGGACGAGTTCACCATGTAGTTTCAGTTAACGAACGTTCGTTCGTTAATCTATTCGTCAGTTTTTTTCTTTTTCTCGGATTTTCCGCGATTATTTCTGATCGCGATTTCTGATCCGATTTTCGTTCAGTATAACTTTCCGCTCGTTTATCGGAATCAGGCGATTCAAGCGCCTAGAGTTTTGTCTCGAAACCCTCTTTCCGTTTAACCAACTCAAACAAGTTTTTGCTTCTGTAAAATTTGACTTAGGTCCAGAATACTAAACAAAGTTTCTTTCTTTCGCCGTTTGTCTTTCGTTTCTTAGTTTGATTTGATTTGTTTTTGCAAACCGGAGTTCTTAAGTTGTACTTTCTGGTTAGTTATCTTATTTGAGTTTTACCCGTGCATTAGATGAGTCATGGGCCAATATGCACGTTCATGGTGGCCCATATATGGTTATATCATTGGGCTGCCAATTGTTTTGATCATTTTTCTGTGCTATATGGGTCAAGTGCTTCTCTTGGTACGTGCATGTGGCCGGTGTGCCGCTGAGCTGCCAATTCTTTTTTGCTTATCGTTTCTTTTCTATGGCTTGTATCGTACGCTCAGAAAATGCTATGGCTTGTACGTATACGCATAATAATTAAACACGTATAAATTATATCACTGTGTGTATGTGACCCATATTTCATATTAATCGGGCGGTCCATCGGGTAACCCATGGGCGTAGATCTATGCCCATGCCCTACCCATAACTAATCGGGCTACCCATGTGTCGCACCCATGGGCATACATGACGACCCATACCCTACCCATTCGGGTCGGGTGCCCATGGGCATGCGTACCCATGGGTCGAATTGTCGGGTTGAGCCACAAGCTACTATGGGCTCTAGCATAGTTGATTAAGTCGTGCGAACTCTTATAGTGGTAGACTAGCATATGTAGGGAAAAGTAGGTGTAACTGTCTATCCGATCGTAAGGTGCTAGTGCTTCTGAAAGACTATGTCTCGGTCATCCGTTTCTCAATCACCATGTAGTGCGAGAAATCCAACGGAGGAGATCGAGTCTTGTGGGGAAAAGTGCGCAAACCTCTGAAGAGTGTACAAACTAATCATGGTTAGCCGTGTCCCCGGTTATGGACGTCTTGAGTATCTAGTACTTGGATTATCATGTGTATCTCATCATGTTACTTTAATTAACTATGTTGGGTTTAATGATGATGCTTAATTGGGATTGAGAGGATGTCTATCTTCTCAATGTTTAACAACCACCATGATAGTTAAATAAAATCTATTCCATTTGCAGTAGGGAAAAATGGGCTTTATGCAAAACTGTAACCATAGAGCTTTCCACCAGCCATATATGCATGTAGAATAGCATTATTCTTTCATTACTCTCTATGTGTTACATTGCCAGCATATTCCATGTGCTGATCCGTTTTCGGGCTGCAACGTTCATGTTGCAGACTTTTCAGATGATGAGTAAGGTGCTTTAGGTCGTGGTTCTATACTTAGTGATGCCGTTGGAGTTGATGGACTCACTTATCTTCCAAGCCTTCCGTTGTTATCGTTATTAGATGGCATTAAGCCATATTTATTGTAATAAGTTCTCCTTTGGAGACATCCGATGTAATAAGTGTGTGATTGCTACTCTGTTATAAATCCTTCAAGTACTGTGCGTGTCAGCATTACTGATCCAGGGATGACACTGATGCACAGAGATCAGACCGTTTGAGGTCTGGTCGCTACAATAATGCTCCAAATCCCCATAAACCTTGGGGTCTGCAATGTAATCAGGTACATAGCTCTGTTTCTCCAAATCATGGGAAGAGATATTAATCTAAATCTGCTGCAGAAACAACTCAAAACAAAAATAGGGGATTTGGTTGTGGTACGGTGGTCAAAGCTTTCGTGAGGTTATATAATGAATTTTTACCGACCAAAAGAAGTATTGTGCAAGAAAATGGAGTCCGGAGGGCACACGAGGTGGACACAAGGCAGGGGGCGCACCCTCCACCCTTGTGGTCTCCTCGTGCATCTTTCGGACTACTTTGAATTTTCCTAATTTTTTGAATATTCCACAATGGAGAAAATTCGCTATTAGAATAGTTTTGGAGTCGGTCTACTTAATGTACCACATACTTATTCCTTTTCGGAGTCTGAAATGTTCCGGAAAGTGTCCCTTATGTACTCCTCCGGTGTTACGATGTCAATTATATTGGTCTCAACATTTATGGGATTACCTGAGATATAATGTTTGATTCTTTGACCGTCACCACCTTCGGATTTGTGCCTTCGGCGTTATTGATTTTTATGGCACCGGAACAATAGACCTCCTCGACAATGTAAGGGCCTTCCCATTTAGAGAGAAGTTTTCCTGCAAAAAATCTTTGACAAGAGTTGTATAGCAAAACATGATCACCTACATTAGACTCAAGCTTTTGTATCCTCTTGTTATGCCATCTTTTAACTTTTTCTTTAAATGACTTGGCATTCTCATAGGTTGGGTTCTCCATTCATCAAGCGAGCTTATGTCAAATAACCTCTTCTCACCAGCAAGTTTGAAATCATAGTTGAGCTCTTTGATTGCCCAATAAGCTTTATGTTCTAGTTCGAGAGGTATGTGACATGCTTTTCCATAAACCATCTTCTTCTTTTTTGAAACCTGTGACAGTGGGAGAGGCTCCCATTGTGATATATTACTTTTCAAAATGTTACATTGTACATTGTACAAGGGATATATTCCTTCTTTCCTGAATGGATTCACTGCCTCGAGGGGAACCTTCTGGCGCAAGGGCATGGATGGGGGTGGTCCGAGTCACAGGAATCGAGAACCGGCATCCATAGAGCACCAATATTTCGGAAAGTGTTCTTGGGAGAATATGGAAGGCAAAGGGCATAAGAACGCAAGGGTTGGGAGAGGAGGTTCAGGCACACAGGAAGATGCCTTCGGTGTTTGGAAACAACCAAGGGAGAGGGAGTTAAAAGGAGGACAGGTTCATGGCTGTAGGTTTGGTCTTCTCTGTACCGGTGTGCATGGAGGAGGAGGAAGCGCTTGGGGCCAGGCGGTAGAAAATAGGTAAGTGGAGAGGGAATTAAAGGAGGGTGGAGCAGTTTCCTATTTGCACGTGTAAGTGGTGGCTGTTTCTCTTCATGGTTGTGAACGTACAGATAAAGGAAGGAGAGGAGGGGCTCGCTTGATGCTGGAGAGGTGGCCCATAGGAAGGGAAACAAAAAAATAGAGAGAGAAGTTGGGCTGCGGCCCAGGAGAGAAAGAAAATGAAAATACAAAGAGAGATGGACTTGGCCCATTCTGTAGGTAAGGAAAAAAGATAGATAAAAAATGAGACAGATTGGGCGTAGGTGATTCTGCCCATAGTTTGATAGAGAGGAAAAGAAACGATTTCCTTTTAGGAAAGGAAAATCTAGAAAGGAATTAAAAGCTTGAACACAAATCAAACGAACTAAGAGATCCAAGAAAATGCAAACTCACATATTTAAATATGTTGAGGACAAATTAAAAACTAGTTAAAAGAAAAGAACATAACTCAATTTAATTTAAGTTCGCATTAGATCAAATTAAATCGTCCAAATTATAAAAAACTCAATTTAATATTCTGTTAACAAATAAAACAAATGAAATTTTCTCGCCCTGATTTTTGGAAAACTTTTTCTTAAACATTTCGAGAATCGGGATGTTACAAATCTACCCCCCTTAAAAGGAATCTCGTCCCCGAGATTCAGGCCGACTAAAGAGAATGGTTTTGGTTTAGCTTCATCTTTGATGCAATTTCTTCACGGGTCCTTATGCATCCACGATCAATTCTTAACTTCGTGATCGACAACCTTGAGGTCTTGGATGGAGACACTTCTCTTGTTGATACTATCCTTAGCTTGCTCAAGCCTTGGAAACAGTCATTTGATCTTCGCGATGGATACCACATAGCCTCTGGGAGTGGATGAACATTCTTCGGTCTTGACCTTCTTCTTTTGGTCAAGCTTCGGTGCGGACGGACTCATTGATTCTTCCTTCAGGTTGAACTTTATAGTACATGTATTGAAAACATTCAATCTTCGTCTTCTTTGCAAATGAAGGTCTTCAATTCTTCAATCTCGCCGAATCACCGTATACTACCCCCTTAAAAGATGTTTTCAACGGCTTCACATCGATAATAGACCTCTAAGCATGTTGTTGCAACTTCTTTCCTCTCAAATTGTCCTCCGGTGTTTATAGAGAAGAGGGAAAGAGCATAAGAGGAGTAAAGAATCCTACACAAGGCGGAGATACCCTAGAACAAAAAAAAAAAAACACCGAGATAATCGTGAAGCTAACCAAGTAAAACTCAAAAGCAACACATTTTGGCAATAGGGTTTTAGTATGACTGCATAGGAAAACACCGAAAACAATATGCAAACAATACTTACACAAGAAAGGTTTTCGTCTACAAGCTATGAGTTCTATCACTACTGGGGTGTTAACCAAACTAATCCTATATGGCTGGTCACAATAAATCTTGGGCTAATCTTCGACGTTGGCGATTGGATCATGGTCGATGGTTGTTGTTTTCTTGAGTGTCTTCTCATGGGAAAATGTTGCTACTCAAAGCTTCAGGGGTTGAAGTTATCTTGAAATTCTTGGCACATCTTCTGAAGCTTCTGCCTTTTCAACACCGAGGGCAGGGAAAGGGTTTTATATACTACAAAGAAGATGGTAGAGAAGTAGAGTTTAAATTCCAATTGAATAAGATGAGATGACAATAGCAATAGTGAAGGAGAAGAGTACGAGAATGATCCTTTTTAAAATAGTTTTTCTTATGAAAATAGTTTCTAAGGCTTTCCGTTTCTAACTAAGGTCGCGCGACTAGGTCGACATTGGCTCTGATACCACTTCTGTGAGAACCCGGAATTAACTTCCAGACCCTCCTGTGTATTTTTGTCAACCCCAGGATCATTGTTGACAACACAGCGAAATGATATCATCGCACAATGCATAGAAGGTATTACAAGTCCAAATATATCTTGCCACAAGGCATACATAGAGAAATGTCTCATGACATTTATTACAATCAGAAAGCAGCAGAAAGTACAATGCGTAGCGACTCCATCTCAGCCACAGGCAGTCGATGTAGTCCATGTGACCTCACTCCTACGGATCGCCATAGTTGTCATAGTCATCACCTTCGTCTTCATGAAACTCTGTTGTTCAACAAAAGTATTGCCATGAGTACATTACGTACTCAACATGCCTCCCATGGGGAAGGACCTAATAGCTACATGTGGCTTCAAAGGAAGGCTGTATGGCTCATTTGCATAAAGCTAATTTTGTTTGACAAATAAAGTAGTTGAATATAGCAGTTTTAGATGAAAACATGTTTTATCTCCAGAATAATATCTTTCTTCAAGAGAGGATCCTCGATCAACTCACGTCCTTCATAGGTTTCAAGAATAGGGTAAAGAGGGAATAAGCAAGACAGGTCCTGTACGTCAAGAAAGATTCATGTGTTGCCCATGACCGTGGACACGGCTATTTGAATAGTTTTACACTCTGTAGAGGTTGTACAATTTACCCACCAATGGCCGCTGGCGTAGTACACCATTTGGTATACCGGCAGGGAGATTGTGACGAGGTCTTTCATTAGACCAAACTTGTTGTGCCAAGCCCACTAGGTTTCAACACGGAAGTAACCGCAGTTCATAGTCCGGGCCCCCCTTTTGTGCCAAGGATACTCCTCGCAAGGCAGCTATCCCATCTGCGGTACGGCGATGACGACAATAAGAGTGAACTAACTAATTAACCAAGCCAGTGCCCATATAGCATGTGGTTGTACTGTTATCACAATCTTCAAAGCCAAGACTTATTAGGCCTCATGCGGCACGGACGACTGATTGCCCCCTTCAAAACGTGAAGGGCGGCCAATCGCTCCTTCAATCCTTGATTCAGCTGTCGCCCGCACCAGTATTCAGATGGTAAGTTTCACCCAGAGTAGAAGAGAGTAGAGGAGATCAACAAGGGCCAACCGGCCTAGCTCAGCGATACGTTTCAACTGTCAATGACTAAGAGGTCATTCAACAAAGCACCTATAGGATAAGCATGGCTGAGCATTTCTACTCTACCGGAATACTATAATTCTACTCAGGTGTCAAATGAATAGGTGACAAGCGGATCAAGGTAATGTGTCAATCGACATGCTAGCTATGAGAATTAAAAATAGCATGCATATGGTAACCATAAAACACAATGCAATTTTGTAAACATAGGAAAAAATGATCAAGAAGGAGGCATGCCTTCGTTGTTGAGTCCTTCTTCAATAACCTGTTCTGTCCATGTCCAACATTGATATCGTCACTCCCTACTCGTCGGAACGATAGCAAAAGACAAACAATAAATTCCAAAGCAATACTAAATCCAAATAACATTCAAAACAATTAAGAGTGGATGGATAACAAGATATTGATCAAGATGGAGATTCCAAAAAAGAGATAGAATGATTGGAAGGTAAGTAGAGGACTCAATGAATTGACATGGTTTAGGTTGATGATGGATAATCAAGGCTTCCCAACAAGACTAACATCCCGTACAAACTATGCTATTGACCACAAGTAGTACCTACTACACATCACGACTAACTATATAAGAAACTACTATATAACCAACACAATGGCATACACACATATGAAGTGGAAGCACCCTATGCATTTAACTAAATGATCACAATATTGAATGAAAAGGTAAGAGTTAACCACAAATAAATATTTAGATAGAATCTAAATAATTATAATGGTCAACAATATCCAAACATATACACCAACTATATAAAAATTGAAAAGCAAGTGTTCCATAAGACAAACAAACACACATTACAAACCATAGTAGTCAAGCAATCAGACATAATTCAATAAAATGAATTGAATCGATCTAGGTCTAGAACTAAATCATTAATAAAGAAAATAGGATCAAGTACATTATATCAAACCAAATCATTTGCCAAACAATTAACAAGGAACTATACAACATATGGAACAAATGGATGAACAATTATCCTAGGCATGATATGATTAAGAGTGACAGTCAACCAAGAACAAATATTTGGATGAATCCAAATACTTATAATGGTTAACAACAAGCAAAGACTAAACATCAATCATAACAACTATTAGCAGGCCTTTCTATAAAAGTAGACAAACCAATACCAAGGTAGAAACTAATTAAACAACTTAATAGTAACACACATCTCACACAATACATGTGAGTATAGATTCATTAGAGGCCCAAACGAATAACACATGCATCACACACACGAGTGATCATGATAATATACTAAACTAGGATATAGTCTCATTACTAAAGAATGACTAATACCAATAACCACTAGCAGTTATAATATCACCACAACACAACTCAACTAACATGAAAGATAAACTAGTCCAAGCATGCAATGAACTATTGCAACACATATACAACACTCATAATAGTAACGTGACAAGTCAATCATATAAGAGCAACACAAGTACAATTATAACACATGGAACATCATAAGACATGAAAGATCACTTGCATGAACGACATCTAGATATACAACAATGGAACAACTAGATAAAATGTATAACGCTAAGTATGAATGATCATCACACGAGATGCCAAAGTATGATACTAATTGAATACAACTTATAACTATGACATAACTTAGTTGATATCAACTAACATGACTATCAAGAATGACATTAGCACACAACACTATCATGCTAGTTGTGACTTCCAAGCAAAAGGGAAAGCATACTAAGAAAGTAAACATTTAGGCCATGGCATCAATGACATCAAGTGGTGAAATACCAAAGCATGAATAATGGAAACGACATGCATTTCCTATCTAGTACAACTTACACTTGCACGAACATAGAACACTCAACTAGGCATGATCTATACCATGAATTGGTACACACACACCACGCAACATAGTTATCCAAACACAACATCATGATATGGCATTGAACATGTAAGAAGGGATTCTACTTAAGTAAATATAAGATCAATGAACTACTAACATGTATATCTGCCCAAGCAAAGGCAAACCACAAGTGTGATCATATAGTACACACTAGCAATTTTATAACACATGGGAATCATACAATAAAATATGTATTCAAGTTTGAGCAAGTGCTAGCATGGCATGGAATTGTCCTAGGTAAGAAAACACGTCAAATAATTATCAAGATGTAATAAACTAACTTCTATGCTAGAAGAAATAAATTCTACAAAGGAACACAAATATAACCATGACATAAAAGCACCCAACCATATAATAATGGATAACAAACATCTACAAAACAATAGGATCAACTAGGCAAAAATATGTTATGCGACAAAGGACCACAATGGATTTGTTCGCAAACAAGAAAACATTTCATTTAACTTCTAGTATAAAGGAACTATGCAACAACACTTACAAACAATATACAAACATCCACCGTAGGCATGGCAATGATTTCGAACCAATAAAAGAACATGTGACATGGATGGAAATTAACATGTGAACCATATCTATGATATATCCATATTAAGCAAAAATTAAAATAATCAAAACATGGAATATTCCATAATTAAATAAAGCAAGCAGAACTTATAGTAATTCACCATATATAAATCTAAACATCTAAAAATTTGCTACAAATATATATCATACTACTACATGGTATACACAATCATACAAGCAATGCTAATATAATCATAGGCGAGACACAAATCAATAATTCATGGAACGACTATTGTATACCTATAGACATCAAACAAATATTATAGATTAAACATGGAGAATTGTATGCACGGCAATAGTACAAAAAAATAGTACACTAGCATAAAAAAAAAATGGTGTAACACAATTATCGCCCCGAGGAAAAGACATATAACCATTTAAACAATTTAAACAAGAGTAAAAATAGATCTAATGAATCATAGGTTACTGCTAATTTTATGAAATAATTAGTTGCGGCTCCTAGGCATATCAAAAACAAATGAAAATTACATTCTAACAAAAATTTCACCGAATTTGTACTCATGCATAAAAGTGAACTATACACAATACAACAAATTGTCTAGCTAAAACTGTATGGGAACGTAGTAATTTCAAAAAAAATCCTATGTACACGCAAGATCATGGTGATGGCATAGCAACGAGAGGGGAGAGTGTTGTCCATGTACCCTCATAGACCGTAAGCGGAAGCGTTAGCACAACGTGGTTGATGTAGTTGTACGTCTTCACGATCCGACCGATCCAAGCACCGAACGTACGGCACCTCCGAGTTCAGCACACGTTCAGCTCGATGACGATCCCCGGTCTCCGATCAGCAAAGCTTCGGGGATGAGTTCCGTCAGCACGACGGCGTGGTGACGATGATGATGCTCTACCGGCGCAGGGCTTCGCCTAAACTCCGCGACGATATGACCGAGGTGGAATATGGTGGAGGGGGGCACCGCACACGGCTAAGGAATGATCCGTAGATCAACTTGTGTGTGTCTATGGGGTGCCCCCCGCCCCCGTATATAAAGGAGCCAGGGGGGAGGAGGCGACCGGCCAAGGAGGCGCGCCAAGGGGGGAGTCCTAATCCCACCGGGAGTAGGACTCCCTTCTTTCCTAGTTGGAATAGGAGAAGGGGGGAAATAGGAGGAAGAGGGGAAGGAAAGGGGGGGCACCGCCCCCCTTCCCTTGTCCTATTCGGACTAGGAAGGGGAGGGGCACGCGGCCCCTCCTGCTCCTCCTCTTCTCCCTCAGGCCCATGTAGGCCCAATAACCCCCCGGGGGGTTCCGGTAACCTCCCGGTACTCCGGTAAAATCCCGATTTCACCCGGAACATTCCGATGTCCAAATATAGGCTTCCAATATATCAATCTTTATGTCTCGACCATTTTGAGACTCCTCGTCATGTCCGTGATCACATCCGGGACTCCGAACAAACTTCGGTACATCAAAACTAATAAACTCATAATAAAACTGTCATCGTAACCTTAAGCGTGCGGACCCTACGGGTTCGAGAACTATGTAGACATGACCGAGACACTTTCCGGTCAATAACCAATAGCGGAACCTGGATGCCCATATTGGTCCTACATATTCTACGAAGATCTTTATCGGTCAAACCGCATAACAACATACGTTGTTCCCTTTGTCATCGGTATGTTACTTGCCGGAGATTTGATCGTCGGTATCCAATACCTAGTTCAATCTCGTTACCGGCAAGTCTCTTTACTCGTTCCGTAATGCATCATCCCGTAACCAACTCATTTGATCACATTGCTTGCAAGGCTTATAATGATGTGCATTACCGAGAGGGCCCAGAGATACCTCTCCGACAATCGGAGTGACAAAACCTAATCTCAAAATACGCCAACTCAACATGTACCTTCGGAGACACCTGTAGTACTCCTTTATAATCACCCAGTTACGTTGTGACGTTTGGTAGTACCCAAAGTGTTCCTCCGGTAAACGGGAGTTGCATAATTCTCATAGTTACAGGAACATGTATAAGTCATGAAGAAAGCAATAGCAATATACTAAACGATCAAGTGCTAGGCTAACGGAATGGGTCATGTCAATCACATCATTCTCCTAATGATATGATCCCATTAATCAAATGACAACACATGTCTATGGTTAGGAAACATAACCATCTTTGATTAATGAGCTAGTCAAGTAGAGGCATACTAGTGACTATATGTTTGTCTATGTATTCACACATGTATCATGTTTCCGGTTAATACAATTCTAGCATGAATAATAAACATTTATCATGATATGAGGAAATAAATAATAACTTTATTATTGCCTCTAGGGCATATTCCCTTCAGTCTCCCACTTGCACTAGAGTCAATAATCTAGATTACATAGTAATGATTCTAACACCCATGGAGTCTTGGTGCTGATCATGTTTTGCTCGTGAGAGTGGCTTAGTCAACGGGTCTGCAACATTCAGATCCGTATGTATCTTGCAAATCTCTATGTCTCCCACTTGGACTTGGTCCCGAATGGAATTGAAGCGTCTCTTGATGTGCTTGGTCCTCTTGTGAAATCTGGATTCCTTTGCCAAGGCAATTGCACCAGTATTGTCACAAAAGATTTTCATTGGTCCCGATGCACTAGGTATGACACCTAGATCGGAAATGAACTCCTTCATCCAGGCTCCTTCATTTGCTGCTTCCGAAGCAGCTATGTACTCCGCTTCACATGTAGATCCCGCCATGACGCTTTGTTTAGAACTGCACCAACTTACAACTCCACCGCTTAATAAAAACACGTATCCGGTTTGCGATTTAGAATCGTCCGGATCAGTGTCAAAGCTTGCATCGACGTAACCATTTACGACTAGCTCTTTGTCACCTTCATATACGAGAAACATATCCTTAGTCCTTTTCAGGTATTTCAGGATGTTCTTGACCGTTGTCCAGTGATCCACTCCTGGATTACTTTGGTACCTTTCTGCCAAGCTTATTGCTAAGCATACGTCAGGTCTGGTACACAGCATTGCATACATGATAGAGCCTATGGCTGAAGCATAGGGAACATCTTTCATTTTCTCTCTATCTTTTGCTGTGGTCGGGCATTGAGTTTGACTCAACTTCACACCTTGTAGTACGGGCAAGAACCCTTTCTTTGCCTGATCCATTTTGAACTTTTTCAAAATTTTATCAAGGTATGTGCTTTGTGAAAGTCCTATCAAGCGTCTTGATCTATCTCTATAGATCTTGATGCCCAATATGTAAGCAGCTTCACCGAGGTCTTTCATTGAAAAACTTTTATTCAAGTATCCCTTTATGCTATCCAGAAATTCTATATCATTTCCAATTAATAATATGTCATCTACATATAATATCAGAAATGCTACAGAGCTCCCACTCACTTTCCTGTAAATACAGGCTTCTCCAAAAGTCTGTATAAAACCATATGCTTTGATCACACTATCAAAGCGTTTATTCCAACTCCGAGATGCTTGCACCAGTCCATAAATGGAATCGCTGGAGCTTGCACACTTTGTTAGCACCTTTTGGATCAACAAAACCTTCTGGCTGCATCATATACAACTCTTCTTCCAGAAATCCATTCAAGAATGCAGTTTTTACATCCATTTGCCAAATTTCATAATCATGAAATGCAGCAATAGCTAACATGATTCGGACAGACTTAAGCATCGCTACGGGTGAGAAAGTCTCATCGTAGTCAACTCCTTGAACTTGTCGAAAACCTTTCGCAACAAGTCGAGCTTTATAGACAGTTACATTACCATCAGCGTCAGTCTTCTTCTTAAAGATCCATTTATTCTCAATTGCTTGCCGATCATCGGGCAAGTCAACCAAAGTCCATACTTTGTTTTCATACATGGATCCCATCTCAGATTTCATGGCCTCTAGCCATTTTGCGGAATCTGGGCTCATCATCGCTTCCTCATAGTTCGTAGGTTCATCATGGTCAAGCAACATGACTTCCAGAATTGGATTACCGTACCACTCTGGTGCGGATCTTCTTCTGGTAGACCTACGAGGTTCAGTAGAAACTTGATCTGAAGTTTCATGATCAATATCATTAGCTTCCTCACTAATTGGTGTAGTTGTCACAGGAACCGGTTCTTGTGATGAACTACTTTCCAATAAGGGAGTAGATACAGTTATCTCATCAAGTTCTACTTTCCTCCCACTCACTTCTTTCGAGAGAAACTCCTTCTCTAGAAAGGATCCGATTTTAGCAACGAAAATCTTGCCCTCAGATCTGTGATAGAAGGTGTACCCAATAGTCTCTTTTG
The DNA here is from genome assembly GCF_018294505.1 of Triticum aestivum. Taxonomy (NCBI): domain Eukaryota; kingdom Viridiplantae; phylum Streptophyta; class Magnoliopsida; order Poales; family Poaceae; genus Triticum; species Triticum aestivum. The sequence goes on from NC_057798.1 coordinate 231,202,019, forward strand.
GGTATCCTATGAAGACACATTTCTCCGATTTGGGTTCGAGCTTATCTGGTTGAAGTTTCTTCACATAAGCATCGCAGCCCCAAACTTTAAGAAACGACAACTTTGGTTTCTTGCCAAACCACAGTTCATAAGGCGTCGTCTCAACGGATTTTGATGGTGCCCTATTTAACGTGAATGCGGCCGTCTCTAAAGCATAACCCCAAAACGATAGTGGTAAATCAGTAAGAGACATCATAGATCGCACCATATCTAGTAAAGTACGATTACGACGTTCGGACACACCATTTCGTTGTGGTGTTCCGGGTGGCGTGAGTTGCGAAACTATTCCGCATTGTTTCAAGTGTAGACCAAACTCGTAACTCAAATATTCTCCTCCACGATCAGATCGTAGAAACTTTATTTTCTTGTTACGATGATTTTCCACTTCACTCTGAAATTCTTTGAACTTTTCAAATGTTTCAGACTTGTGTTTCATCAAGTAGATATACCCATATCTGCTCAAATCATCTGTGAAGGTGAGAAAATAACGATACCCGCCGCGAGCCTCAACATTCATTGGACCACAAACATCAGTATGTATGATTTCCAACAAATCAGTTGCTCGCTCCATAGTCCCGGAGAACGGCGTTTTAGTCATCTTGCCCATGAGGCACGGTTCGCAAGTACCAAGTGATTCATAATCAAGTGATTCCAAAAGCCCATCAGTATGGAGTTTCTTCATGCGCTTTACACCGATATGACCTAAACGGCAGTGCCACAAATAAGTTGCACTATCGTTATCAACTCTACATCTTTTGGTTTCAACACTATGAATATGTGTATCACTACTATCGAGATTCAATAAAAATAGACCAATTTTCAAGGGTGCATGACCATAAAAGATATTACTCATATAAATAGAACAACCATTATTCTCTGATTTAAATGAATAACAGTCTCGCATCAAACAAGATCCAGATATAATGTTCATGCTCAACGCTGGCACCAAATAACAATGATTTAGGTCTAAAACTGATCCCGATGGTAGATGTAGAGGTAGCGTGCCGACCGCGATCACATCGACTTTGGAACCATTTCCCACGCGCATCATCACCTCGTCCTTAGCCAATCTTCGCTTAATTCGTAGTCCCTGTTTCGAGTTGCAAATATTAGCAACAGAACCAGTATCAAATACCCAGGTGCTACTGCGAGCATTAGTAAGGTACACATCAATAACATGTATATCACATATACCTTTGTTCACTTTGCCATCCTTCTTATCCGCCAAATACTTGGGGCAGTTCTGCTTCCAGTGTCCAGTCTGCTTGTAGTAGAAGCACTCAGTTTCAGGTTTAGGTCCAGACTTGGGTTTCTTCTCTTGAGCAGCAACTTGCTTGCTGTTCTTTTTGAAGTTCCCCTTCTTCTTCCCTTTGCCCTTTTCCTTGAAACTGATGGTCTTGTTAACCATCAACACTTGATGCTCCTTTTTGATTTCTACCTCCGCGGCTTTTAGCATCGCGAAGAGCTCGGGAATAGTCTTGTTCATCCCTTGCATATTATAGTTCATCATGAAGCTCTTGTAGCTTGGTGGCAGTGATTGAAGAATTCTGTCAATGACACCATCATCAGGAAGATTAACTCCCAGTTGAATCAAATGATTATTATACCTAGACATTTTGAGTATATGTTCACTGACATAACTAATCTCCTCCATCTTGCAGCTATAGAACTTATTGGAGACTTCATATCTCTCAATCCGGGCATTTTCTTGAAATATTAACTTCAACTCCTGGAACATCTCATATGCTCCATGACGTTCAAAACGTCGTTGAAGACCCGGTTCTAAGCCGTAAAGCATGGCACACTGAACTATCGAGTAGTCATCAGCCTTGCTCTGCCAGACGTTATTAACGTCGTCAGTTGCATCAGCAGCAGGCTTGGCACCCAGCGGTGCTTCCAGGACGTAACTTTTCTGTGAAGCAATGAGGATAATCCTCAGGTTACGGACCCAGTCCGTGTAATTGCTACCATCATCTTTCAACTTTTCTTTCTCAAGGAACGCATTAAAATTCAACGGAACAACAGCACGAGCCATCTATCTACAAACAAACATAGACAAGCAAGATACTATCAGGTACTAAGTTCATGATAAATTTAAGTTCAATTAATCATATTGCTTAAGAACTCCCACTTAGACAGACATCTCTCTAGTCATCTAAGTGATCACGTGATCCAAATGAACTAAACCATGTCCGATCATCACGTGAGATGGAGTAGTTTCAATGGTGAACATCACTATGTTGATCATATCTACTATATGATTCACGTTCGACCTTTCGGTCTCCGTGTTCCGAGGCCATATCTGTATATGCTAGGCTCGTCAAGTATGACCTGAGTATTCTGCGTGTGCAACTGTTTTGCACCCGTTGTATTTGAACGTAGAGCCTATGACACCCGATCATCACGTGGTGTCTCAGCACGAAGAACTTTCGCAACGGTGCATACTCAGGGAGAACACTTCTTGATAATTTACTGAGAGATCATCTTAAAATGCTACCGTCAATCAAAGCAAGATAAGATGCATAAAGGATAAACATCACATGCAATCAATATAAGTGATATGATATGGCCATCATCATCTTGTGCTTGTGATCTCCATCTCCGAAGCACCGTCGTGATCACCATCGTCACCGGCGCGACACCTTGATCTCCATCGTAGCATCGTTGTCGTTACGCCATCTATTGCTTCTACGACTATCGCTACCGCTTAGTGATAAAGTAAAGCAATTACAGGGCGTTTGCATTTCATACAATAAAGCGACAACCATATGGCTCCTGCCAGTTGCCGATAACTTCGGTTACAAAACATGATCATCTCATACAATAAAATATAGCATCACGTCTTGACCATATCACATCACAACATGCCCTGCAAAAACAAGTTAGACGTCCTCTACTTTGTTGTTGCAAATTTTACGTGGCTGCTACGGGCTTAGCAAGAACCGTTCTTACCTACGCATCAAAACCACAACGATAGTTCGTCAAGTTAGTGCTGTTTTAACCTTCGCAAGGACCGGGCGTAGCCACACTCGATTCAGCTAAAGTGAGAGAGACAGACACCCGCCAGCCACCTTTAAGCACGAGTGCTCGCAACGGTGAAACCAGTCTCGCGTAAGCGTACGCGTAATGTCGGTCCGGGCCGCTTCATCTCACAATACCGCCGAACCAAAGTATGACATGCTGGTAAGTAGTATGACTTGTATCGCCCACAACTCACTTGTGTTCTACTCGTGCATATAACATCAACGCATAAAATCTAGGCTCTGATACCACTATTGGGGAACATAGTAATTTCAAAAAAATTCCTACGTACACGCAAGATCATGGTGATGGCATAGCAACAAGAGGGGAGAGTGTTGTCCACGTACCCTCATAGACCGTAAGAGGAAGCGTTAGCACAACGCGGTTGATGTAGTCGTACGTCTTCACGATCCGACCGATCCAAGCACCGAACGTACGGCACCTCCGAGTTCAGCACACATTCAGCTCGATGATGATCCCCGGGCTTCGATCCAGCAAAGCTTCGGGGATGAGTTCCGTCAGCACGACGGCATGGTGACGATGATGATGCTCTACCGGCGCAGGGCTTTGCCTAAACTCCGCGACGATATGACCGAGGTGGAATATGGTGGAGGGGGCACCGCACACGGCTAAGGAACGATCCGTAGATCAACTTGTGTGTGTCTATGGGGTGCCCCCCGCCCCCGTATATAAAGGAGCCAGGGGGGAGGAGGCGGCCGGCCAAGGAGGGCGCGCCAAGGGGGGAGTCCTACTCCCACCGGGAGTAGGACTCCCTTCTTTCCTAGTTGGAATAGGAGAAGGGGGGAAAGAGGAGGAAGAGGGGAAGGAAAGGGGGGGTGCCGCCCCCCTTCCCTTGTCCTATTCGGACTAGGAAGGGGAGGGGCGCGCGGCCCCCTCCTGCCTCTTTCCCTCTTCTCCCTCAAGGCCCATGTAGGCCCAATAACCCCCCGGGGGGTTCCGGTAACCTCCCGGTACTCCGGTAAAATGCCGATTTCACTCGGAACGATTCCGATGTCCAAATATAGGCTTCCAATATATCGATCTTTATGTATCGACCATTTCGAGACTCCTCGTTATGTCCGTGATCACATCCGGGACTCCGAACAAACTTCGGTACATCAAAACTTATAAACTCATAATAAAACTATCATCGTAACGTTAAGCGTGCGGACCCTACGGGTTCGAGAACTATGTAGACATGACCTAGAACTATTCTCGGTCAATAACCAATAGCGGAACCTAGATGCCCATATTGGTTCCTACATATTCTATGAAGATCTTTATCGGTCAAACCGCATAACAACATACGTTGTTCCCTTCGTCATCGGTATGTTACTTGCCCGAGATTTGATCGTCGGTATCCAATACCTAGTTCAATCTCATTACCGGCAAGTCTCTTTACTCGTTCCGTAATGCATCATCCGTAACCAACTCATTTAGTTACATTGCTTGCAAGGCTTATAGTGATGTGCATTACCGAGAGGGCCCAGAGATACCTCTCCGACAATCGGAGTGACAAAACCTAATCTCGAAATACGCCAACCCAACATGTACCTTTGGAGACACCTGTAGTACTCCTTTATAATCACCCAGTTACGTTGTGACGTTTGGTAGTACCCAAAGTGTTCCTCCGGTAAACGGGAGTTGCATAATCTCATAGTTACAGGAACATGTATAAGTCATGAAGAAAGCAATAGCAACATACTAAACGATCAAGTGCTAAGCTAATGGAATGGGTCATGTCAATCACATCATTCTCCTAATGATGTGATCCCGTTAATCAAATGACAACTCTTTGTTCATGGTTAGGAAACATAACCATCTTTGATTAACGAGCTAGTCAAGTAGAGGCATACTAGTGACACTATGTTTGTCTATGTATTCACACATGTATCATGTTTCCAGTTAATACAATTCTAGCATGAATAATAAACATTTATCATGATATGAGGAAATAAATAATAACTTTATTATTGCCTCTAGGGCATATTTCCTTCAAAAACAACATGCAAAACCTATTTTAAATAACTCAAATTGATAAACAAATAAATCTAACAACTCATATGTCACACTAAAATCATGAGAGGCATATCACGAACATATGGAAATATCATATTACAAAAGATAATCAAACTAGAAAGGCCCTTGTATTCTATCGCAAAAATGACTACGAAAATATATATTGTACCACTTGCAAGATGAAACTATCAATCTAACACCACAATATGGTTACTACAGCCACAAGAAACATTTCATACATTGACCACAAGATCATTTGATGGACACAAAATAAAAGGACAAGCCGATGCCATCAAATTGAATTCGGTTTTGGACACACGCGGCCAACGACGTAGATAGGTTGAATCATGATGTCTATGAGATACTACGAGTGATGTTGAGAATATATGCATGAGGAATTGGATAGAGGCTCACCGAGTTGGACGGAACGGTGTGGTGAACTTGATGAACAGTGTACATGCACATGTGAAATTCTTCGCATGTGTTAGACGGAATGCGTTCCTTCTTTCCTGAATGGATTCACTGCCTCGAGGGGAACCTTTTGGCACAAGGGCATGGATGGGGGTGGTCCGAGTCAACGGAATCGAGAACCGGCATCCATAGAGCACCAATATTTCGGAAAGTGTTCTTGGGAGAATATGGAAGGCAAAGGGCATAAGAACGCAAGGGTTGGGAGAGGAGGTTCAGGCGCATAGGAAGATGCCTTCGGTGTTTGGAAACAGCCAAGGGAGAGGGAGTTAAAAGGAGGACAGGTTCATGGTTGTAGGTTTGGTCTTCTCTGTACCGATGTGCGTGGAGGAGGAGGAAGCGCTTGGGGCCAGGCGGTAGAAAATAGGTAAGTGGAGAGGGAATTATAAGTGGTGGCTGTTTCTCTTCATGGTTGTGAACGTATAGAGAAAGGAAGGGGAGGAGGGGCTCGCTTGATGCTGGAGAGGTGGCCCATAGGAAGGGAAACAAAAAAATAGAGCGAGAAGTTGGGCTGCGGCCGAGGAGAGAAAGAAAATGAAAATACAAAGAGAGATGGACTTGGCCCATTCTGTAGGTGTTGGGGATATTACCACTAGGCGTAAACCGGCCTACTTGGGCCGGGTTAACTTCATTAGTGGCGTAAACAGATAAAGGCCCAAGGCCTATAGTCGGTTAGAACATGTAGCCGTAAACCGGCCTGATGTATGACTTGTATTGTAAGTAAGGAATAGAGAGATACCAACCGGAATACGAGTATGAACCGGTTAGGACTCTATGGACCGACGGGCGTCACCCGTGTATATAAGGGGACGACCCGGTGGCGATTCAGGACAGACAACCACAACTCGAGCCTAGGCGAAGCTTGTTTGCTCCCTAGCCATCGAGATCATATCAATTCCATCACAACTAGACATAGGCTTTTACCTTCATCGAAGGGGCCGAACTACTATAAAACCCTCGTGTCTTTGTGTCCGCTTTAACCCCTTCAAGTAAACTCGTAGCGATGGCTCCACGACTAAGTCCTCTCGCTAGGACATCTGCCGTGACAAATCCACGACAGTTGGCGCCCACCGTGGGGCTATCGCATGATGGTTTGACGATCTTGGACGGCAAGCTCAAGGGACTCGAAGGCTATGTTGTGGGCCGGATGACCAAGAGTCGTCGGGGCAGGATCTACATCGACGACGCAGGATGGGGTCCCGAGGCCGATTCGATCGAGTACGGGTATCGGGTCCCCTTTGGTGGCATACACGTTTTCATTGGCAAAATCGGTGAGCCTGGGCCTGAGCCGGACATCTGCACCAACCTCATCGAGACGGCTCAGCGTGCGAGATCTACCTGGGCTAAACCAGCCGTGAAGCGTGTCTTCGTTGGAGTCGTCCACGAAGGAGAGCATGAGGACGAATCAAAACACGGTAGTGAGACCGTCGTCTATTCCGATGACGAGTCCTCGACCGGAGAGACCGAATCGCTGTACCAGTTGCAAGACGACCAGATTAGGGGCTGTTCCGATGGCGACAGTATTCCGGACCCCCCGGGCCAGGTCAACCGGGTTGGAATATTCATGGCCGGCACACAGGCGGCGAATCACTCTTCGACCGCCGCAGCAATGCTCTCCGGATCAGCAGCGGCAGCAGCAGCAGGGTCAGGAGGCCTTATGCGCCCGCCGGTTCAAGTTCTATCTGAGCTGTTTGATGCACTAGCCGCGCTTATGGCAGAGGACAATCCGGCGGATCAGGAGGCCCATAATGCAGAAATTGCGAAGGTGAGAGAGCAGATCGTGCAAGCCAAAGCGGATCTGGCAGCAGAAAAAGACCGGATGGCTGCAGAGCGGGCCGCTTTGGACGCCCAGGCCTATAAACTCATGCTTGACCAGAACGCATCACAGGAGGTTTTGAAGCGGAAGCACAGATCACGCCTGCCGTTAGGGTTTGACCCCCGAAATCTCTTTCACACTCCAGGAGCTGGACCCAGTAATCCGCCGCAGTACCTGGAGACAAACCGGATTGAGGCACCAGGACCAGGGGCGACGGTCCAACCTCGCCTAATGGAACCTCCTCACCAAAACATTGTGGTTCCTCCGCCGGTCCAGACGCCCCCGGGTCATTATTCGAATCCTATGGACAACCTTGTTGCGGCCGCTGCACGGTTAGAGGCCATCCCAGTCGAAGGGGATTCTCCGCAAGCGATAGAGACGCGCCGGGTTAAGGAGCTCCTCCGGACTGCGCTGATTCAGCAGGAAGCATATTCATACAGCCGTGATCGGATCCACTCTACACCCCGTCCAAGCCGGAGTTATAGCAGGCGCTTGAACGAACCCGCCGTATCGAGCAATGCGCGAGGCCGTGAAGCAGCCTGTGGCGATAGCCCGGCAGGCGGTGTCCGCGATGCGCAGGATGTGGTGGACCGGGCCCGGGCACAAAGGGAGGCCGAGTTAGCAGCCCAGGATAATGCGGGTCAACTTACACCGGTTCGTTCTACCACCTTCGCCGGACCAGGAGTCACATCCGCTTTGGGAGTGCCTTGCTTGATCCCTGCTTTACGTAATGTGCGCCTGCCCAAAGATTTCAAGGGTCCACGCAAGGTGCCGAATTACACCGCTGATTTACCCCCTGAAGCATGGGTAGAGAGTTATGAGATGGCCATGGAAATGCTGGACGTGGATGAGGCCGCATGTGCAAAATACTTCACCATGATGCTTGAGGGCACGGCTCGTACTTGGTTAAAGAGCCTACCACCCAATTCTATCAGCTCATGGGCCCAGTTGCGGGCCCGGTTTATACAGAATTTTAAGGATACCTGTAAGCAGCCCAAGTCCATAGTAGACCTGGCGGCTTGTGTCCAGGAGGAAGGAGAATCAACGACCCGTTGGGTGCGCCGCGTTTCGGAAATTTTGCACTCGTCTGACAGGATTAATGCTGACTCTGCGATCTTAACTCTGGAAGGCAACTGCCGGTTTGAGCCTCTAAAATTGAAGTTGGGACGCATGAAGCGGTTCTGTAATGACATGGGAACCCTCATGGCCGCTTTAGTGAAGTATGCCGATTCGGACAGTACCAAGGATCCCGAGCCTAATGATGATGAAGCAGGGAAGGGAAAGAAGAATAGCAACTCCAAACAGCAGCAGTACAAACTAGCGGGTCATGGAAACGGAGGCAAGCGCAAAGCGGATGGCAGCGTGGACTTTGTGGCCAACACTAATGCACAGGACAGGGGGCAGCGGCGCAGAGGTAAAGCGGCAAATCGTAATGGGGCTCCCAATCCTAACGCAAGCCGTTTGAACTATTTGTTGAATCAGCCTTGCCCGAAGCACGGGACGAAGGAGGCGCCGGCTAACCATCTTTGGAAAGATTGTTATATCATGCAGGAGTTCAAAAACTCTAATGCTTTCCGGTATGATCACGGATCAGGTGGCGGTTCAGGATCCGGTTTCCACGGGCCGGATCACGATGGAGCTTCCGGTTCAGGTCGCAATCAGGGCGGTCACAATCACCAGAATAATCAGAACAGCCAGCAGCAGCAGCAGCAGTCGGGTTATCAGAGCCAGCCAAAACAGTTGAACAATGGGCAGTATCATGTTTTCACAACTAGTTTGGATAAACGCGACCGAAAACTCCACAGGCGAGCGGTGAATTCTGTTGAACCGGCCTTACCACGTTACTTGCGCTGGTCGGAGCAGCCTATCGTGTGGAGCAGAGAGGATCACCCGCCCCGGGTTGATAATCCGGGCCAGCTAGCATTAGTGGTAGACCCTCAGGTGGGGGGTTATAAATTCACCAAGGTACTCATGGATGGAGGAAGCAGTATTAACATATTGTACTATGAGACATTCCGCCGCATGGGTTTAACAGACAAAGATCTCAGACCGTCGAATACGGTGTTCCATGGTGTGGTGCCTGGCAAATCTGCATATCCTGTTGGTAAGATAGCCCTGGATGTGGCCTTTGGGGACGAGCACGACTCCCGGTCGGAAAAACTAACATTTGAGGTGGTGAAGATCCGGAGCCCGTATCACGCCTTGTTTGGCCGGCCGGCTTACGCCAAGTTCATGGCGCGGCCTTGTTATATCTACTTGCAGCTCAAGATGCCGGGTTACAAGGGGACCATAACGGTTCATGGGAGCCGTAGGGTCGCTTTGGAATGTGAGGAAGGTGATGCGGCTTATGCAGAGTCAGTCTGTGCCACGGAGGAGTTGAAGTATTATAAGGACAATGTTGATCCGGCGGATATGACACCTTTAAAGAAGCCAACTACAGAGCATGATTCAGATCTGAAGTTCAAATCGGCAGCTGAGACCAAGCTTGTTGACTTCGTGCCCGCCGATTCGTCCAAGCAGTTCACTATCAGTGCCAACCTGGATCCCAAATAGGAAAGCACGCTCATCGAGTTCATCCGTGAGAATCGGGACATTTTTGCATGGAAGCCGTCTGACATGCCAGGTGTACCGAGGGAGCTCGCTGAGCACACTCTTAATGTGGATCCTAAGTATAAACCGGTGAAACAGTTCCTCCGCCGGTTTAACGAAGAAAGACGCAAGGCCATTGGGGAGGAAGTGGCCAGGCTTTTAGCAGCTGGTTTTATTATTGAGGTGTTCGGCTTGCTAATCCGGTGCTGGTTCTTAAGAAAAACGGCACTTGGCGTATGTGTGTGGATTACACAGATCTTAACAAAGCCTGTCCGGCAGATCCTTTTGCCCTCCCCCGTATTGACCAGATCATTGATGCCACGGCGGGTTGTGAGCGTTTGAGTTTTTTGGATGCATACTCTGGATATCATCAGATCAAGATGGCGGTTAAGGACCAGGAGAAAACAGCATTTATTACTCCCTTTGGAGCCTTCTGCTATGTATCTATGCCCTTCGGGCTCAAGAGTGCCCAAGCCACCTATCAACGGTGTGTATAGAATTGCCTGCATGAGCAGATCGGCCGCAATGTGCACGCCTATGTGGATGATATTGTAGTAAAATCAAGACAGAAGGAGACGCTGGTGGATGATTTGAAGGAGACCTTTGACAACTTGCGAGCTTACAAGATGATGCTTAATCCGGCCAAGTGTGTTTTGGTGTTCCGGCAGGCAAGTTACTGGGTTTCCTGGTGTCTAACAGAGGAATTGAGGCTAATCCGGAGAAGATTACGGCTATTACATCCCTAGCTAAACCAAAGTGTATCAACGATGTTCAGCGTTTGGCGGGCCGAATCGCTGCGCTGAGCCGGTTTATCAGCCGCCTCGGGGAGAAGGCTATCCCTTTGTACCAAATGCTGAGGAAGACAGACCATTTCATCTGGAGTCCAGCTGCTGATGAGGCATTTGAGGACCTGAAGCGGCAGTTAGCCAATCCGCCTGTTCTTGCAGCTCCGGTCGACAAGGAGCCACTATTATTATACGTAGCGGCCAATGCTCGGGCAGTTAGCGTGGCTATTGTGGTGGAACGCAAAGAGGCAGGCAAGGAATATCCGGTTCAGCGGCCGGTTTATTATATCAGCGAGGTGCTTATTGAATCCAAGCAAAGGTATCCGCATTGGCAGAAGCTGGTCTATGGTGTTTTTATGGCCAGTCGGAAGTTGAAGCAGTATTTTCAAGGGCACCCCATCACAGTGGTCAGTTCAGCTCCCTTGGGTGATATTATACAGAACCGGGAGGCGACTGGCCGGATTGCCAAGTGGGCTATAGAGCTTGGGCCACACGGACTGAAGTACGTGCCTCGGACGGCAGTGAAGTCTCAAGCACTTGTTGATTTCATCAATGACTGGACGGAGTTACAAGCACCAGAGGAGAAGCCGGATCACACATATTGGACTATTCATTTTGACGGATCCAGGCAATTGGAAGGCTCGGGGGCTGGAGTCGTATTAACTTCCCCACGAGGTGATAAGTTTTGTTATGTTCTCCGCTTAATGTTCCCTTGTACTAATAATGCAGCTGAGTACGAAGCCTTGCTCCATGGTCTCCGGATGGCTAAAGAGATGAATTTAAGCCGGGTTAAGTGCTTTGGTGACTCGGACCTAGTGGCTCAACAGGTGTCTGGCACTTGGGATTCTAAGGACCCGCTCATGGCTGCATATCGTCGGGAAGTGGATAATATTGCAGGTTGTTTCAAGGGTTATCAAGTGGATCATGTGGACCGTCGGAAGAATGAAGCGGCGGATGCTTTAAGCCGGTTGGGCTCTCAGCGTAAACCGGTCCCGCCTAACGTCTTTTTGGACGTGTTGCACAACCCGTCAGTCAAGCTCCCAGGTGAGGCGGATTTGGCTATTCCTGATCCGGAGGCTCAATTGGTGGCAGCCCTGCATGTTATTCCGGATTGGACAGTTCCTTATCTTGCGTACATGAACCGGGGGGAGTTACCAGAGGATGAGATTCTGGCCAGGCAGATAGTCCGGCGATCCAAGTCTATGACGATTGTCAATGGTGAATTACATCATTGCAGTGTATCAGGGGCGTTTCAACGTTGTGTTTCTCCTGAGGAAGGCTGTGAAATCTTAAGAGAAATCCATGAAGGGGATTGTGGACGGGTTCTACTGGTTGACAGCGCATGCTGATGCGGAGGACTTGGTTAAACGGTGTGATGGATGTCAGAAATTTTCAAGGCGTGCTCATGTGCCGGCTCAAGAATTGAGGATGATCCCAATAACATGGCCGTTTGCAACTTGGGGGCTGGATATGGTTGGGCCTTTTAAAAGATCCAAGGATAAGAAAACCCACCTTTTGGTGGCAGTTGACAAATTTACCAAGTGGGTTGAAGCGGAGCCTGTCAGCAAGTGTGATGCAGCAACAGCGGTGCAGTTCATCAAGAAGGTGATTTTCCGGTTTGGTTTTCCACACAGTATCATTACTGACAATGGTACCAATTTATCCAAGGGCGCTATGAAGGAGTTCTGTGAACGTGAGCACATCCGACTTGACGTGTCGTCAGTGGCACACCCCCAGTCCAATGGACAGGCAGAACGAGCTAATCAGGAAATCTTGCGAGGCATCAAACCCCGGCTTATGGTCCCATTGCAAAGAACACCAGGATGTTGGGTTGAAGAGCTACCATCTGTATTATGGAGTATCAATACTACGCCAAACCGGTCCACAGGATACACGCCATTTTTCATGGTCTATGGAGCAGAGGCAGTTCTCCCTAGTGACATCCGGCACGATTCGCCTCGTGTGGCAGCTTATGTTGAAGCAGACAATGAGACAGCACGGCAAGACGCTTTGGACCTATTGGACGAGGAGCGTGATATAGCGGCTGCCCGTTCGGCGATTTACCAGCAAGATCTTCGTCGCTATCACAGTCGCCGGGTTAGAACCAGAACTTTTCAAGAAGGAGATTTGGTGCTTCGACTCATCCAAGATCAAACGGATATGCACAAGTTATCCCCACCTTGGGAGGGACCTTTCGTGGTCAGCAAGAATTTGCACAACGGGTCGTACTATCTGATTGATATTCGAGGGCATCAAGACTCACGTACATCAGAGGAGGAGACCAACAGGCCGTGGAATATAGCTCATCTTCGGCCTTACTATACTTGAGCCATCGGCTCTATCTATGTACATATCATGACAATGTATATATTATCTTTGATATATCAAACCGGAGCCTCAGCTAAAGCGGGGTCTCTGTCTTTCTCATCATGCGAGGTTACACGGAGTGGTTCTGTTTAAAGCGGCCTCCGGTTTACCCCTTGACATTTGTTTTTTATATATCACTGGGGGCCTTGGTCGTGTCCGAACCAACGAACACCCTTTGATAGGCGACAGCCACCAGATCATTTGGGGACATGGTCAAGTCTGAACCAGTCACGCCTCTTGGTCGGCCTAAGGCCACAAAATCACTTGGGGGCATGGTCGAACCCGAACCATTGTCACGCCTCTTGATCTGGCATATATGCCACGAGTCATTTGGGGACCTGGCTGACTTGAATCATTGTCACTCCTATTGGGGGCCTTGATCCTGTCCGACCATGGTAATACCATCTGAACAGCTCAGTATAGCATATTTTTGCAAATGGTTTTTATCATTGCCTTTGCTTCCATGTTGTTTTCATGGTTTGTTCGTTCTTTGCTTTTGTTGGATTTCTTTTATGTCAACAAGCATATTTTTTCCGGTTCAGCCAATGATTTTTGATCCCCCTTTAAATCCGGAGGAGTCTGCCTGGTTTACCTTTTCCCTGTTAACATCATGGAGTAACCAGGGGGCTCGTATTAAGTCAGTACGGTTTGTATGGGAGCTACTTTCTCCCTTTTTGACGGTAATGGTTTATAAAACCACCGCTTCAGGCTTGGCTAAAGCCAGCTTTATGCTCAAACATGGCAGGTATTTATGTATCATCTATTTGTTATATTACTGATACACATATCAAGATCATAATCCGGCTGACGGTATAACCGCCACCGAAGTTCAAATTTTTCTGATTGCAGGAAATATGAATTAAAGTTTTTCAAGCAAAAGCTTCAGTACTTATGCACGAAGGCATATTCCAGGCAGAAGTTTTAACTATCCTATTACAAGGCAGCATGGTGCTCAAACAAAATCATTGTTTTTGTGGAAGGATGTTGCAAATAGCTCTTCAAACCGGCTTCCGGTTCAAGCCTGCTCCTCATCCTCCGCCGCTTCAGCTTCCTCGTCTCTACCCATTGGCTGGAAATCAACAGTGGTCCAGTCGATTCCCATTAAAGCTTGGAAAACAGCCTCTTCATGGATCAGGGAAGACGGTTCAATATCAGGGGCGTAAGTGTGCTTACGGATTGGAGGAATCAGATTCTCCGCTTCAACAGTTGGGGCAGGCACTCGCTTGTTTTGATTATTATATTGCGCTTGATAATGCGTCAAATCTGCCTCTTCAGCTAGCTGGCAAGCCAGAGGGCGCACTGCACGGTTTATGGCCCTTAAATCTTCTTCGTTGAATTCAGAGCCATCTTCTTTCAGACTGGGATAGCCTTGAGCTGCTTCCACAGGATCAAAGTCGGGCACCCATGCCTTTGCCCGGATTAAGGCATTGATGGCTCCGGTTCGGGCAGCGGATTTTTTCAGCTCCTCAATCCGGGCTGGAAGCATTGACAACTTGCTAAGAGTGTCCTGGATTAAAGAGGGCGCCGGGTTGTTGTGAGAAGCTGTGGTGATGATCCGTTGGGCTCCGGTATACAATTGTTCCACCAAGGTGTAGGCAGCTTTCAATTTCTTCCGCACATCATTTCCTAAGTGCCCAATACGTGTGCCTACAACAAGATTGGAATGGTCTCAAACCGGATTTACGATACAGCAGATTCAAATTTATCACAGAAGTTACAAGGAGCTTACCAAAGATTGCAGCAGTCATGGAGTGTATTTGCCGCTGTACGGCCGTCAGTTCATCCACCACCGGTTTAAGGGCCGCTTCAGCATTTTCCGCTCTTTTGGTTAAACCGGCCTTCTCAGTGGCCCAGTCAGCCCGCTCTTTCTTGAAGCCTTCTTTCAGCCGTTCAGCAGTGCTCAAAGCGCTGGTTAATTCTTGCTTGGCCTTATCTGTTTCAGCCTGCTGGGTCTTCAGGGCCTCCTGCAAATCGGCAATCCGGTCCTCCTTGATTTTCACCTCAGCCTGCATACAGATGGCATTTTAAGCTTTGCACAGGCGATCCAAGAAATGGAAGTATCAACCACATAACAAAGTTATATGCCTGATACTTGGGGGCTAATGCACCTTCAATTTTTTGTATATTGCTAGATTACAAAGTCCCAAGCTCAATACAAGTATTCAACTTGGCACTTGGGGGCTAATAGCTATTTGATCAAGTTATGTTCTAAGGACAGCTTTTTATTTTTGAGCCCCGGTTTACTTATGCTAAGTTAGACCGGCCCTCGAGGGTTATGCCGACGGATTTCAAAAATGTTCAGGATCAAGTCCCGGTTTGACCAAGGTCACAAACCGGCCCTTGGGGGCTACAAGGATGAATGCAATGGCAGAAAGGAAAGAAGGAATTTACCTCAAATTTATCCCTCATCATTTTGACCAGGCCAGCTTCACAGTCACGGCTAGTGTAAAGCCGGTTTAAATAGCCAGAGTGAAGATCTTGAGCATTCAGAGCGGCGTATGTCTCTAATTCAACATCCCATTTTCCTTTGTTCAAAGGGGAAGAATCCTCTTTGATGGTATGCCTGGTAAGGGTGGCAGGATTCCCGGGTTCAGAGCGGCCTACGCCGGTAATCACAACATCATCATCTTTTGACTCGCCGGTTTGGGTTGGCGCGGCCGGTTTGTCAGCAGGAGTGTGGGATTTCTCAATCTGGACAGAGCTGGCAGGCGGATCAGCAGAGGCTGGAGTATGAATAAGACCTTCTTCAGGGATAACGTCGTCTTGCAGAGGAGGATCATTGGGGATATCTTCACAAGTAAACACTTCATGATCCGGTGCTTGGTCATGTTCTGGGGCCACATCTTCTTCAGCCGCTCTATCCAGGCGGGCCTTCTTGCTTGGTTTCGGTTTAGCCCTGAAAGAAAAATAAAAAGTCAAGGAAAAGCGTAAGCCATTGCGCAGTATACTGGAAGCATATGTTCGGTTTAACTTACCCAGCAACTGTTTTCAAAGGTGGTAGCTGGGTGGCCGACGATTCACCAGACGATGAATGAGAAGTGACCTGGTAATCGGAGTCGGATGGATTAAGAGGTTGACGGAAGAAACCCGCTTTAGGATTTAAATCAATAAAAAGGTCGGAGACCTCGGAGCGGCGTTTTCGAACCGGACTGTTCGGTAAACCGGCAGAAGTAACTACCTGGCCGCTGTGCCGGGTTGTGCGGCGAGCTTCGTGTTGCTGGGTCTTCATAAGAAAGTTGGGATCCAAATAAGCAAGAGGATGAGAAAATTTAACTTTCCGGTTTGTCCGGCGAGATTTTGGCAAAGGCAAGATTTCTGAATCAGAAGAGAGAATAGTTACCTCAACGAAGCCCGCATTGCTGGCCTCAGCGTCATCCTGACAAGCATCATCATCAATAAGGCGGGTAAAAAGTAAGCCAAGTGAATCAAGTTCTACCTCAAGATCCGGATTACCCACATCATCATCAATGGCTGGGTCAGATGAAGCGGTGGTCTTTCTTTTACGAGCTGGTTTCTTGATAGCCTTGGTCTTGGGCCGGGTTGGCCGCCCTGCCTTCTCCGTTTTATCTTGTGAAAGCTTCTTGCTCCAAAACGGATTATCACTCTGGATCAACAATAATTAAAGGTCAGACAGATAAAGCAGTAACAGGTTCAATAATAAAGCAAGTAAAATCTTACCGCTGGCGGTTCGTTGGTGGTGCAGTAAGGAAGCAGACCGGTTTGAGCACAGAGGTGCTCCGGTTCATTCAACATCTTCTTTACAGATTCTGTGACTTCGTCGTCGGAGACCTGGATTTTGATATGTCGGAGTGGGTCATCGACACTGCCAGTATATTCGCACATCAAACCAGGGCGCCGGCTTAGAGGCAGAATGCTCCATGATATCCAGCAGCGTGCAAGGTCTATTCCTGTTAAACCATTGGCCATGAAGGCCCGGAGCTTGGACAGTTGAGGGGCATATTTAATTCTCTCCTTGGCGCTTAGCCTTTGTGGAAAAGGGTGAGTGTTGCTGAGCCGTTCCGGACGGAAGCCAGGCAAGGGATTTTCATTGTCAGGGGAGGTATCCTTGCAATAAAACCAAGTTGCGTTCCACTCCTTGGGGTGAGTATGGAGTTTGACGTGGGGATAGGTGATTTCCTTCCTCTTCTGAATGGCCATACCGCCCAGTTCGGTATTAGGGCCGTCGGTGAATTCAGTACGGCGGTTTAGATGAAAGAGATCTCTAAATAACTCGACTGAAGGCTCCTCTTGAAGGTATGCCTCAGAAAGTACTTGAAAGTGACATAGATTGGTGACGGAGTTGGGGCCAGTATCCTGTGGACGGAGTTGAAAGTTGGCTAACACATCCCGATAAAATTTAGAGCCGGGCGGTTTGAAGCCCCGGGCCATGTGATCTGCGAAGACCACGACCTCTCCTTCCTGGGGCATGGGAGGACATTCATCTCCAGGAACCCTCCAGTGAATCGTATCTTTGCTATCCAAAGCGCCGATCAGGACTAGATCGTCCAGCTGTGATTCTGTGACACGGGAGGGAACCCAGTTGCACTCGTACACTTGTTTGGCCATGACGAGATCTACAAGAAATAGGTGATCCGGTTCAAGGACATGCCGGATAAAAAGGTGTTGATCTAATTACGGTAAACCGGAGGCAGTACCCATAAACCGGTCTTCTACAACGCGGCATCAGATGGATTCTGGCGGTTCAACCAGGGGACTAATGACATATATACCGGTTTAGCAATTTTTTCTCTATAGTGAAGTTAAACCGCCTGGCCTAAGCATCGGAAGCAATTGAAACTATGGATAACTAGTTATGCAGAAACAAATTTCACAAAATCATGTTACAGCCGCGGATCTACAGCAAGCTCACAAAAACAGGAAATATTTCGAAGACTAAGGCGGAAACAGAAGTGAACCATTGAGCGGATATGTGCGGGAGATCTATGAGCTTGGATGAGAAATAGCAAGCGGATGCTAAAGGGATCGCTACTAAGCACAGCAAGAGTTCACAGATGCATTCAAGGTCAGAGAACAGCTATGAACGCGCAATGAACATAGCAAGAACATGGAACCCTAAGAACAGATCTAGGTTAAGAAGGAGAGAGAACTTACCGGGAACGGAGAAGATGCGGAAAGACGCCGCAACACTCTGGTACGTTCAGGTTGATGCAGCGGCCCGAGACGAGGCAGAGGTCGACGGTGGTGGCGGAGCTCCAAAGCCGGCGACGTGAGGAAGAAGAAGAAGAAGGGACGAAGGGGAAGAGAAAGGAAATGACCCTTCGGTCTTATTTATAAGGCAACCGAGCTAGGTCAAACGCGCGAATCCAGGAGCTGTCATTAAGAGGGCGTTATGAATTTCATAATGACGTCATGCCGGTTTACAGTAACCAAAACTGATGACGTCATGCCGGTTTACAGCAACCAAAAATGATGACGACATGGAGATTTGCCAATTAACAGAAGATATCCAAGACGCAAGATGGTGTGAAGGATTGACATGAACTAGTTCAAATCAATCTGGGGCCTAATGTTGGGGATATTACCACTAGGCGTAAACCGGCCTACTTGGGCCGGGTTAACTTCATTAGTGGCGTAAACAGATGAAGGCCCAAGGCCTGTAGTCGGTTAGAACATGTAGCCGTAAACCGGCCTGATGTATGACTTGTATTGTAAGTAAGGAATAGAGAGATACCAACCGGAATACGAGTATGAACCGATTAGGACTCTATGGACCGACGGGCCTCACCCGTGTATATAAGGGGACGACCCGGTGGCGGTTCAGGACAGACAACCACAACTCGAGCCTAGGCGAAGCTTGTTTGCTCCCTAGCCATCGAGATCATATCAATTCCATCACAACTAGACGTAGGCTTTTACCTTCATCGAAGGGGCCGAACTAGTATAAAACCCTCGTGTCTTTGTGTCCGCTTTAATCCCTTCAAGTAAACTCGTAGCGATGGCTCCACGACTAAGTCCTCTCGCTAGGACATCTGCCGTGACAAATCCACGACAATAGGTAAGGAAAAAAGTAAGATAGATAAAAAATGAGACAGATTGGGCGTAGGTGATTCTGCCCATAGTTTGATAGAGAGGAAAAGAAACGATTTCCTTCTAGGAAAGGAAAATCTAGAAAGGAACTAAAAGCTTGAACACAAATCAAACGAACTGAGAGATCCAAGAAAATGCAAACTCACATATTTAAATATGTTGAGGACAAATTAAAAACTAGTTAAAAGAAAAGAACATAACTCAATTTAATTTAAGTTCGCATTAGATCAAATTAAATCGTCCAAATTATTAAAAACTCAATTTAATATTCTATTAAGCGAAATTTTCTCACCCTGATTTTTGGAAAACTTTTTCTTAAACATTTCGAGAATCGGGATGTTACAAATCTACCCCCCTTAAAAGGAATCTTGTCCTCGAGATTCAGGCCGACTAAAGAGAATGGTTTTGGTTTAGCTTCATCTTTGATGCAATTTCTTCACGGGTCCTTATGCATCCATGGTCAATTCTTAACTTCGTGATCGACAACCTTGAGGTCTTGGATGGAGATACTTCTCTTGTTGATACTATCCTTAGCTTGCTCAAGCCTTGGAAACAGTCATTTGATCTTCGCGATGGATACCACATAGCCTCTGGGAGTGGATGAACATTCTTCGGTCTTGACCTTCTTCTTTTGGTCAAGCTTCGGTGCATACGGACTCATTGATTCTTCCTTCAGGTTGAACTTTATAGTACATGTATTGAAAATATTCAATCTTCGTCTTCTTTGCGAATGAAGGTCTTCAATTCTTCAATCTCGCCGAATCACCGTATACTACCCCCCCTTAAAAGATGTTTTCCACGTCTTCACATCGATAATAGACCTCTAAGCATGTTGTTGCAACTTCTTTCCTCTCAAATTGTCCTCTGGTGTTTATAGAGAAGAGGGAAAGAGCATAAGAGGAGTAAAGAATCCTACACAAGGCGGAGATACCCTAGAACAAAACAAAATAAACACCAAGATAATCGTGAAGCTAACCAAGTAAAACTCAAAAGCAACACATTTTGGCAATAGGGTTTTAGTATGACTGCATAGGAAAACATCGAAAACAATATGCAAACAATACTCACACAAGAAAGGTTTTCGTCTACAAGCTATGAGTTCTATCACTACTGGGGTGTTAACCAAACTAATCCTATATGGCTGGTCACAATAAATCTTGGGCTAATCTTCGACGTTGACGATTGGATCATGGTCGATGGTTGTTGTTTTCTTGAGTGTCTTATCATGGGAAAATGTTGCTACTCAAAGCTTCAGGGGTTGAAGTTATCTTGAAATTCTTGGCACATCTTCTGAAGCTTCCGCCTTTTCAACACCGACGGCAGGGAAAGGGTTTTATATACTACAAATAAGATGGTAGAGAAGTAGAGTTTAAATCCCAATTGAATAAGATGAGATGACAATAGCAATAGTGAAGGAAAAGAGTACGAGAATGATCCTTTTCAAAATAGTTTTTCTTATGAAAATAGTTTCTAAGGCTTTCCGTTTCTAACTAAGGCCGCGTGACTAGGCCGACATTGGCTCTGATACCACTTCTGTGAGAACCCGGAATTAACTTCCAGACCCTCCTGTGTATATTTGTCAACCCCAGGATCATTGTTGACAACACAGCGAAATGATATCATCGCACAATGCGTAGAAGGTATTACAAGTTCAAATATATCTTGCCACAAGGCATACATAGAGAAATGTCTCATGACATTTATTAAAATCAGAAAGCAGCGGAAAGTACAATGTATAGCGACTCCATCTCAGCCACAGGCAGTCGATGTAGTCCACGTGACCTCACTCCTACGGATCGCCATAGTTGTCATAGTCATCACCTTCGTCTTCATGAAACTCTGTTGTTCAACAAAAGTATTGCCATGAGTACATTACGTACTCAACATGCCTCCCATGGAGAAGGACCTAATAGCTACATGTGGCTTCAAAGGAAGGCTGTATGGCTCATTTGCATAAAGCTAATTTTGTTTGACAAATAAAGTAGTTGAATATAGCAGTTTTAGATGAAAACATGTTTTATCTCCAGAATAATATCTTTCTTCAAGTGAGGATCCTCGATCAACTCACGTCCTTCATAGGTTTCAAGAATAGGGTAAAGAGGGAATAAGCAAGACAAGTCCTGTACGTCAAGAAAGATTCATGTGTTGCCCATGACCGTGGACACGGCTATTCGAATAGTTTTACACTCCGCAGAGGTTGTACACTTTACCCACACGACACAATCCTAACTTGTTGCCACCAGTGGCCGCTGGCATAGTACACCATTTGGTATACCGGCAGGGAGATTGTGACGAGGTCTTTCATTACACCAAACTTGTTGTGCCAAGCCCACTAGGTTTCAACACGAAAGTAACCGCAGTTCACAGTCCGGGCCCCCTTTTGTGCCGAGGATACTCCTTGCAAGGCAGTTGTCCCATCTGCGGTACGACGATGACGACAATAAGAGTGAACTAACTAATTAACCAAGCCAGTGCCCATATAGCATGTAGTTGTACTGTTATCACAATCTTCAAATCCAAGACTTATTAGGCCTCATGCGGCACGGACGACTGATTGCCCCCTTCAACACGTGAAGGGCGGCCAATCGCTCCTTCAATCCTTGATTCAGCTATCGCCCGCACCGGTATTCAGATGGTAAGTTTCACCCAGAGTAGAAGAGAGTAGAGGAGATCAACAAGGGACAACCGGCCTAGCTCAGCGATACGTTTCAACTGTCAATGACTAAGAGGTCATTCAACAAAGCACCTATAGGATAAGCATGGCTGAGCATTTCTACTCTACCGGAATACTATAATTCTACTCAGGTGTCAAATGAATAGGCGACAAGCGGATGAAGGTAATGTGTCAATCGACGCGCTAGCTACGAGAATTAAAAATAGCATGCATATAGTAACCATAAAACACAATGCAATTTTGTAAACATAGGATAAATATGATCAAGGAGGCATGCCTTCGTTGTTGAGTCCTTCTTCAATAACCTGTTCTGTCCATGTCCAACATCGATATCGTCACTCCCTTCTCGTCGGAACGATAGCAAAAGACAAACAATAAATACCAAAGCAATACTAAATCCAAATAACATTCAAAACAATTAAGAGTGGATGGATAACAAGATATTGATCAAGATGGAGATTCCAAAAAGAGATAGAATGATTGGAAGGTAAGTAGAGGACTCAATGAATTGACATGGTTTAGGTTGATGATGGATTATCAAGGCTTCCCAACAACACTAACGTCCCGGTACAAACTATGCTATTGACCACAAGTAGTACCTACTACACATCACGACTAACTATATAAGAAACTACTATATAACCAACACAATGGCATACACACATATGAAGTGGAAGCACCCTATGCATTTAACTAAATGATCACAATATTGAATGAAAAGGTAAGAGTTAACCACAAATAAATATTTAGATAGAATCTAAATACTTATAATGGTCAACAATAGCCAAACATATACACCAACTATATAAAAATTGAAAAGCAAGTGTTACATAAGACAAACAAACACACATTACAAACCATAGTAGTCAAGCAATCAGACATAATTCAATAAAATGAATTGAATCGATCTAGGTCTAGAACTAAATCATTAATAAAGAAAATAGGATCAAGTACATTACATCAAACCAAATCATTTGCCAAACAATTAACAAGGAACTATACAACATATGGAACAAATGGATGAACAATTATCCTAGGCATGATATGATTAAGAGTGACAATCAACCAAGAACAAATATTTGGATGAATCCAAATACTTATAATGGTTAACAACAAGCAAAGACTAAACATCAATCATAACAACTATTAGCAAGCCTTTCTATAAAAGTAGACAAACCAATACCAAGGTAGAAACTAATTAAACAACTTAATAATAACACACATCTCACACAATACATGTGAATATAGATTCATTAGAGGCCCAAACGAATAACACATGCATCACACACACGAGTGATCATGATAATATACTAAACTAGGATATAGTCTCATTACTAAAGAATGACTAATACCAATAACCACTAGCAGTTATAATATCACCACAACACAACTCAACTAACATGAAAGATAAACTAGTCCAAGCATGCAATGAACTATTGCAACACATATACAACACTCATAATAGTAACGTGACAAGTCAATCATATAAGAGCAACACAAGTACAATTATAACACATGGAACATCATAAGACGTGAAAGATCACTTGCATGAACGACATCTATATATACAACAATGGAACAACTAGATACAATGTATAAGGCTAAGTATGAATGATCATCACACGAGATGCCAAAGTATGATACTAATTGAATACAACTTATAACTATGACATAACTTAGTTGATATCAACTAACATGACTATCAAGAATGACATTAGCACACAACACTATCATGCTAGTTGTGACTTCCAAGCAAAAGGGAAAGCATACTAAGAAAGTAAACATTTAGGCCATGGCATCAATGACATCAAGTGGTGAAATACCAAAGCATGAATAATGGAAACAACATGCATTTCCTATCTAGTACAACTTACACTTGCACGAACATAGAACACTCAACTAGGCATGATCTATACCATGAATTGGTACACACACACCACGCAACATAGTTATCCAAACACAACATCATGATATGGCATTGAACAGGTAAGAAGGGATTCTACTTAAGTAAATATAAGATCAATGAACTACTAACATGTATATCTGCCCAAGCAAAGGCAAACCACAAGTGTCATCATATAGTACACACTAGCAATTTTATAACACATGGGAATCATACAATAAAACATGTATTCAAGTTTGAGCAAGTGCTAGCATGGCATGGAATTGTCTTAGGTAAGAAAACACGTCAGATAATTATCAAGATGTAATAAACTAACTTCTATGCTAGAAGAAATAAATTCTACAAAGGAACACAAATATAACCATGACATAAAAGCACCCAACCATATAATAATGGATAACAAACATCTACAAAACAATAGGATCAACTAGGCAAAAATATGTTATGCGACAAAGGACCACAATGGATTTGTTCGCAAACAAGAAAACATTTCATTTAACTTCTAGTATAAAGGAACTATGCAACAACACTTACAAACAATATACAAACATCCACCATAGGCATGGCAATGATCGAACCAATAAAAGAACATGTGACATGGATGGAAATTAACATGTGAACCATATCTATGATATATCCATATTAAGCAAAAATTAAAATAATCAAAACATGGAATATTCCATAATTAAATAAAGCAAGCAGAACTTATAGTAATTCACCATATATAAATCTAAACATCTCAAAATTTGCTACAAATATATATCATACTACTACATGGTATACACAATCATACAAGCAATGCTAATATAATCATAGGCGAGACACAAATCAATAATTCACGGAACGACTATTGTATACCTATAGACATCAAACAAATATTATAGATTAAACATGGAGAATTGTATGCACGGCAATAGTACACTAGCATAAAAAAATATATATGGTGTAACACAATTATCGCCCCTTGGAAAAGACATATAATCATTTTAACAATTTAAACAAGAGTAAAAATAGATCTAATGAATCATAGGTTACTCCTAATTTTATGAAATAATTAGTTGCGGCTCCTAGGCATATCAAAAACAAATGAAAATTACATTCTAACAAAAAGTTCACCGAATATTGTACTCATGCATAAAAGTGAACTATACACAATACAACAAATTGTCTAGCTAAAACAACATGCAAAACCTATTTTAAATAACTCTAATTGATAAACAAATAAATCTAACAACTCATATGTCACACTAAAATCATGAGAGGCATATCACGAACATACGGAAATATCATATTACAAAAGATAATCAAACTAGAAAGGCCCTTGTATTCTACCGCAAAAATGACTACGAAAATATATATTGTACCACTTGCAAGATGAAACTATCAATCTAATACCACAATATGGTTACTACAGCCACAAGAAACATTTCATACGTTGACCACAAGATCATTTGATGGACAGAAATAAAAGGACAAGCCGATGCCATCAAATTGAATTTGGTTTTGGACACACGCGGCCAACGACGTAGATAGGTTGAATCATGATGTCTATGACATACTACGAGTGATGTTGAGAAGATATGCATGAGGAATTGGATAGAGGTTCACCGAGTTGGACGGAACGGTGTGGTGAACTTGACGAACAGTGTACACGCACATGTGAAATTCTTCGCGTGTGGTAGACGGAATGCGTTCCTTCTTTCCTGAATGGATTCACTGCCTCGAGGGGAACCTTCTGGCGCAAGGGCATGGATGGGGGTGGTCCGAGTCACCGGAATCAAGAACCGGCATCCATAGAGCACCAATATTTCGGAAAGTGTTCTTGGGAGAATATGGAAGGCAAAGGGCATAAGAACGCAAGGGTTGGGAGAGGAGGTTCAGGCGCACAGGAAGATGCCTTCGGTGTTTGGAAACAGCCAAGGGAGAGGGAGTTAAAAGGGGGACAGGTTCATGGCTGTAGGTTTGGTCTTCTCTGTACCGGTGTGCGTGGAGGAGGAGGAAGCGCTTGGGGCCAGGCGGTAGAAAATAGGTAAGTGGAGAGGGAATTAAAGGAGGGTGGAGCAGTTTCCTATTTGCACGTGTAAGTGGTGGTTGTTTCTCTTCATGGTTGTGAACGTACAGAGAAAGGAAGGGGAGGAGGGGCTCGTTTGATGCTGGAGAGGTGGCCCATAGGAAGGGAAACCAAAAAATAGAGAGAGAAGTTGGGCTGCGGCCCAGGAGAGAAAGAAAATGAAAATACAAAGAGAGATGGACTTGGCCCATTCTATAGGTAAGGAAAAGGGAAAGATAGATAAAAAATGAGACAGATTGGGCGTAGGTGATTCTGCCCATAGTTTGATAGAGAGGAAAAGAAACGATTTCCTTTTAGGAAAGGAAAATCTAGAAAGGAATTAAAAGCTTGAACACAAATCAAACGAACTGAGAGATCCAAGAAAATGCAAACTCACATATTTAAATATGTTGAGGACAAATTAAAAACTAGTTAAAAGAAAAGAACATAACTCAATTTAATTTAAGTTCGCATTAGATCAAATTAAATCCTCCAAATTATAAAAAAAACTCAATTTAATATTCTATTAACAAATAAAACAAACGAAATTTTCTTGCCCTGATTTTTGAAAAACTTTTTCTTAAACATTTCGAGAATCGGGATGTTACAGCCACTTTGTGGCTTTGGGGGAGGTAAGACTAGGAATGAAAACTAGTCAGAAGGTAGGGAGTCTAAAAGTAGGAAGATAAAATCCTTCATGTTATCTTTCGCCCTATATTGTAGTAAGCCAAAGTCTATTTTAAATCTAGCTAGCCAAGAATTGTAGGAGGGGTTGATGTTTCTGAAGAGTTTGTCATTTATCTCCTTCCATATACTCCAAGATGCTTGCAGAAAGGCCTCCATGAACATAGTTTTGTTCCAATTTTTTTGGGCCATTTCCAACCAAGGCAGCCGCGTGGTATGTTGTTCAGGGTTCATCCCAAGCTTTGACCAACAGTACTTGCTGAATGGGCAGTTTAGGATCATGTGGTCCACATCTTCTTCTTCTTGACCGCAAAGGAGGCAGGTTAGGTCATCCCCCACATTGTAGTGCCTTCTCTTGAGCATATCTCTTGTATTGAGGCGATTAGAAAGTAGAAGCCAACCCAAGACTTTTATCTTGATTGTAACTTTGGATTTCCACAGCTAATGATATGTTGTATGGGCCTTGACATCTCCGAAGTAGAATTTGTAAAACCTTCATGCAGTATAATCTGAAGACCCCCAGGAGTAAGACCAAATGTCTCTAGTGGTCAGATCATCGTATAAAACAATGTGGGCCACAAGGCGTTGGATGTCACGAACTTCTGCATGTGCCTCAATGGAGAGGGGGTAGATGGAACGCCTCATCTAAGGAGGAGACATGTAGAAAATTTTGTACGGAGACATCTTCATTCTTGGCATATGAAAATGCCCTTGGGTGTGAGTCGGCTATAGTCTGATCAAGCCAGAGATCTTTCCACATGAGCACATTGTCACCACGATTAACCTCTACTTTGGAGATGCCACGGTAAATTGGAGTTAGTTTGAGGACATCTCTCCACCAGAAGGAACCACAAGGATCAGAAGCATGGGGAATCTTGTCTGTGTAGTATGTAGACCAAATCAGATCAACCCATGGGAGATCATGCTGGTTATAGAATTTGTGCAAATATTTAAGGAGAAGAGCGTCACTTTGAATCTTTAAGTTGATGATCCCAAGGCCTCCACTTTCTTTTGGGCAACAAATCCTATCCCAGGCAACCAAAGAGTTGCATTTCTCCCCCTGCTCAGTTTTTTTTGTCCAGAGACATTTCCGACGAATCTTATCCAATAACTCCAAGATTTTCGGTGGGAATTTCAGTGTGCATAGAGCAAAAATGATGAGCGAGGTGATGGCAGTGTTTAGCAGTGAAAGTTTGGCCCCATACGACATCATAGACAGAGTAGAAGATAATGTTCGTTCAACAGAGCATACCATCAGCATTAAGTCTTGGATTGAGGGTTTACTAGTCCCAGGGGAAGGCCTAGGTACGTGAACGGCATATTGCCAACTTTGCATTCAAAGATGTTAGCAAGCTCATTTGTAAGTTCATCCTCACAATTCATCAGTATGAGTGTCGACTTATGAAAGTTTATCTTAAGACCAATGGATGTGGAAAAATCATTAAGGATTCCTTTCATAGTATGTGCTTGAGCTGGACAAGCTGGCATGATAATTATTGTGTCATCCGCATATTGAATAACTGGGTAGTCATGTTGTAGCTGCCTGTCAAAGGGTAGGTGGATCTTCCCTTGTCGGAACGCGTCATTAATGGCAGCTTGAAGGAGGTCAGCTGCAATAACAAAGAGGAGGGGGGACAAGGGATCTCCTTGCCGAACACCACTTTTGCATTGGAATTGTCTTCCAGGGACGCCGTTGAGTAGCACTAAAGATTTACCAGAAGAAAAAATAGATTTGATCCAGGAAAGCCATTTGTCATTGAAACCCATATGTTTCATAATCTCAAGCATAGCACCATGTTCAATTGTGTCGAAGGCTTCGGCGAAGTCAAGTTTTAGTACAACAATTTTTTTCTTGGAGACTTGGCACTAATAAATGTACTCGAAGGCCCAAGCAAGGAAGTCATGTATAGTTCTACGTTTGATGAAACCATATTGGTTACGATGTACAAGCTTGAGAATGATCTTTTGGAGGCGTTGGCCAAGAGCATGGTGATTATTTTGAGGCAGCAATTTAGCAATGTGATAGGCCGAAAGTCATTAACTGTATCAGGCGAAGGAACTTTAGGTATTAGTGTGATGAAGCCATCATTTATGCTTTCTAAGTTTAGGGCCCCTTCATGGAACTGCTCACAGAGTCTGTAAAAGTCTTCTTTGATGATGTGCCAGCAAGATTTGATGAAGTGACCCGTAAAGCCATCCGGGCCTGGAGCTCTATCAGCTGGCATTTCTTTGACAACATCATCAATTTCTTGTTTGGAGAAAGGGGCAGTAAGCAGGTCCAAGTCTTTTCTTTTTTTGATGATATTAGGAAGGTCAAATTTCATATGATAGTTACTAGAAGAACCAATCCTGTCTTTGTAGGTGTGGTAGATGAGGGCCTCTTTTCCAGCATGGTCTTCCATAGATGTGCCATTATCAAGCCGAAGGGTGGTTATGTTGTTTCTTCTGTATCTTTCAGAAGCAAGGGCTTTAAGAAATTTTAGATCCTCATCTCCAAATCGAATCCAACAAATGGTGCATCTTTTTTTCCAGTATTGCTTCTGATAATTTAACAGTCGAAGAATGTGTTTTTTTAGGATTGTCCTAAAGTTGCGTTCTGGGATTGATAAAGCCCTTTTATATTATCGAGCATCAAGATCTGCCAGAGTGGAGTTTGAGTTTTCTATTGCAATGCTAAGTTTAGATATCTTTTTACTCCAGTGCTTGAGTTCATATCTTAGCATTTTAAACTTGCGGCAGAGCACAGTGGCAGCATTTGAAGAATTGACTGATCTATTCCAAACCTCTGAAATAAGGTCCATAAACCCTGGATGTTGCACCCAGAAAGACTCAAACCTGAATATGTTGCATTTTGGTATTGAAGTTTCAATGGTCACTACACAAGGAATGTGATCAGAGACTGGCTTCCCAAGGGGTTTTACCATAGTATTTGGATATGTCAGAGTCCAATTAGTGGAGGTTATAAACCAATCGAGTTGCTCAAGCAAGGGCTCTTGCTGCATATTACTCCAGGTATATGCCCTGCCTTTAATTGGTAGCTCAATGAGCCCCTAAGATCGAATAAAAACATTGAATGTAATCATATCATTAATGTTGCCACCTGGTTTATTGCGATTAGAAGGGCTTCAAATGTAGTTGAAATCACCAATTAGGAGCCAATCTTCAGCAGAGGGAATGTTTAAGTTCAGAATCCAGTTTGTGTAATCCACTCGGAGGTCACCTTGACAGGGTCGATATATGTTTACAAGAGTCCATTCTTGGGCCGATTGTGTGGATTTGAATTTAATTACTAGAGCGAATTCTTCTTCCATAATCACCGTACCAGTGAAAATAGAGCTGTTCCAAATGGTGGCAATGCCTCCAGAGGCCCCTTGAGAGGGAATATAAGCAAATTTATCAAATCTTTTAGGACATCATGATTTAATGAACATATTATCAAAACAGGGCTTTTTGGTTTCTTGCAAGCAAATCACGGCACAGCCACTAGAGGAAATATCATTCGATAAAGCCAAAAGTTTAGGGTCTGAGTTCAGGCCCCGGACATTCCAACAAAGTATGTTCCAGTTCGAAAGAAGTACCATTTAAAAGCTAGAGAAAAAGCACAGGAAATTAAGCATTGGAGGGGCCACCCTCCTGATCAACAAGAAGCACATCTTTAGAGAGTTCTTCAGGAGGAATGGCACACCGGGTGGATCCAATCAGCTGTATCTCAGTGATTGACATTGGAGGGGGCACTTCAGCAGACTGTTCCTCAGACAATTCAGTTATAACTACTGCAGAGGCCATATTTGGAATCACCCTTGATTTAACTTTGGAGGTCTTGGCCTTGCTGTCAGTGATGAGAGGCACCTTAAAGCAATCGTACTTATTGGAACGATTGCTGCGGTGAACCTGCGTGATAGAGATTGCGGCTTTGTTTGTACCACGTCTGCCCTTAAGCACTCCAACGGAGGAGTCCCCGAGCACAGAATCTGGACCAGGTAGCGCTAAGCTATCAGAAGGTGCCATCAGATCTTCATTGAGCTCAGTTAAAGTAATAGTGCTTGCCTGATCATTTTGGGGGATTCACTAGTGACAATAGTCCAAATCTGCGTTGATGAATTGTAAGTACCTGTAGCATCAAAAGAGGTGACAGTAGCAGAAGCATCCAATTGTCCATCTTTAGCATTGGTCACAACTAACTGAATATTCAGGCTTGCCGGTTTAATACCATAACCATGCGCCCAAGGCCCAAAGGTGGCCAAAGTAGGCATGATCCTGCTTGACAAGAAGTTGGTAACATGCACATATGACAAAGGCTCATTCAAAAGCATGGAGCTAATCATCTCAGAATCTGCAGAGAAACTAATGTTTATACCAACATTTGAAACCTGGATGTTGAACTAAAGTTGCTGCAGTGCAATTGAAGGGCCAGAGAAAGTCTCAGCAGAGTTGTTACTGACAACCAAATCCTGAGTGGGAGCAGAACTAAAGACCAAAGAACTGCTTCGCTGCAAGGCTTGCAAGATGTTAACTGGGACAAGAACCAAAGCCTCAGAATCAGAGCTAGTGGCAGAGATGCTCTAAAGGGAAACAGAGTCATTCCATGCTGCAGTAGGGCCGTCCTGAAGATTATCAGGTGGATGGATACCATCATGAACTTGCAGCCCTTCATTGGCTAACCACTCCTGGAAGTTATAAAAAGTTGGAGGTGTCTGTGGTGGGGGAGCTGGCCATTCGCCCCAGTTAGGCTGGAATTCGACTTCCACATTCTGCAAACCCTCACCATCATTGGCTGCTGTCGCATTATTGGCTTCCCCCTTCTGAGAAATCCAATTGTTTAGTTGCAACTGATAGAGTTTCTCTGCAGTAAGCTCATCACCATACAGAGGATATGGAATACCATTGTCAGGTGGAGGATCTTCTCCTGCAGGTGGGACTTTAGGAAGATGCGTGTTCCAGTCACTACTATGCAGCATGGTGACACAAACGGTCCAACAGTGCCTATCTCCATCCAACTGGCGGATCACCAGGCTCTTTGGAATGAGGTGGAGACTGATCACTTTGACACGGTCCAGACCAAATTTTCTGTCACCTCTAGGATTGTGCCAATGTATGAGACTACCAAAACTGTCCACAGATCTATGCAGGTAGTGATAAGTCTGATAATCATAGGGGAAACCCACATACAAGATCCAAACCGCAGGGCCATAGGTGGTGAGCCTCATATTTAGAGCTTCATCATGCAGTACAAAAGAGACAATAGTGTTCATATCCCCTTCTACCTCTACATCAATCTCAAAGGTTGTGCCCACAACATTATCTCTCACTAACGGATTGGCAAACCCAAAGATAGCAATGCCCAGTGGATGATCATCAACCTCAGAAGGGAAGAAATGGGATTCATGCAGCAGGCCAGTGATTACCTCCCGAAGAGCAGCTTTCTGATGATGTGGAACATGTCTGTTGACCTCAGCAATGGCGAGAAAATCATGGTCGAGGGGAGGAACAGGATGCACCGCCATGTCGCCATGAACCACTCTGT
Organism: Triticum aestivum; assembly: GCF_018294505.1. Taxonomy (NCBI): domain Eukaryota; kingdom Viridiplantae; phylum Streptophyta; class Magnoliopsida; order Poales; family Poaceae; genus Triticum; species Triticum aestivum. Next base: position 231,234,006 of record NC_057798.1, read on the forward strand.
TCTCAGGCCCAAGCTCGATCCTTATCCCTGTGGGGATGTAGGGGATGACATCCACCGGGTAGTTTGCCATTGTTGCAGGTGGAGGAGAGCTCGAGGGGAGAGAAACGGGGGAGATGGAATGCGGAGCGGCAGGCTGGGTCAATTTGGGTTGCCAAACTAACCTCCCCGCCCCCCTCTTCCTCCAACAAGAGATTGCCAGGTGTCCAGCCAGGACGCAGGCGGCACAATTAAGGGAGTGTGTCGATTTTCTTACTAGTTTTTTATGTTGCCTCAGTCTGTCGCTCAACGTAGCAGGGCAAGTGGGGATATGATTCCTACTGACCGGCGATTTGACAAGGCCTTGGGGAGCAGCATTAGTACGGAGACATACCCATAAGTTTCTTATAAGCGATTCTATAAGCCATAATACATCATCAAGTTTCTTAGACCAATTATTTCCAGATCTATTAACAGTCTTTTGCAAAACCAATTTAATCTCTCTATCGCTCAATTCTACTTGACCACTAAACTGAGGATGATATGGGGATGCAATTTTATGGTTGAGATCATATTTATCAAGCATTTTACGGAAAGCACCGTGAATAAAATGTGAACCACCATTAGTCAATAAATATCTAGGGACTCCAAACCTCAGAAAAATAACTTCTTTAAGCATCTTAATAGAAGTGTTATGATCATCACTACTAGTTGGAATAGCTTCTACCCACTTAGTAATGTAATCAACAGCAACAAAAACATGTGTATAGCCATTAGAGGAAGGAAAAGGTCCCATATAATCAAAGCCCCAAACAACAAATGGTTCAATAACAAGTGAATAATTCATAGGCATTTCCCGACGTCTACTAATATTGCCAATTCTCAGGCATTCATCACAAGACAAGACAAACTTACGAGCATCCTTGAAGAGAGCGGGCCAATAAAAACCAGATTGCAATACCTTATGTGCAGTTCTATCTCCAACATGGTGTCCTCCGTAAGACTTGGAGTGGCACTTTCGTAGGATTTGTCCCTGTTCACGCTCAGGTACACAACATCTAATAATGCCATCTACTCGTTCTTTATAAAGGTGTAGGTCATCCCAAAAGTAGTGTCTTAAATCATAGAAAAACTTTTTCTTTTGCTGGTAAGTGAAACTAGGTGGTATAAATTTAGCAACGATATAATTAGCATAATCAGCATACCATGGAGTATTACAAGAAGCATTTATAACAACTAATTTTTCATCAGGAAAGCTATCATCAATTAGCAGTGGGTCATCAAGAACATTTTCTAACCTAGACTTGTCTGCAACGGTGTCCTTAGCTCCCTTTCTATAAATAATATGCAAATCAAATTCTTGTAGCAAGAGAACCCATCTAATAAGTCTAGGTTTAGCATCTTTCTTTTCCATAAGATATTTAATAGCAGCATGATCAGTGTGAACAGTTACTTTGGAATCAACAATATAAGATCTGAACTTGTCACAAGCAAATACAACTGCTAAAAAATATTTTCAGTAGTAGCATAATTTCCCTGGGCACTGTCTAGAGTTTTACTAGCATAATGAATAACATGCAGTTTCTTATCAACTCTTTGTCCTAGAACAACACCAACAACATAATCACTAGCATCATACATAATTTCAAAGGATAAATTCCAATCAGGTGACTGAACAATAGGTGCAGAAATCAAGGCTTTCTTAATTATTTCAAATGCTTCTACACAATCATCATCAAAAACAAAAGGAACATCTTTTTGCAAGAGATTAGTGAGAGGCCTAGAAATTTTGCAAAAGTCTTCAATAAACCTCCTATAGAAACCAGCATGACCAAGGAAACTTCTTATACCTTTGATATCTTTAGGACACGGCATATTTTCAATAACATCTACTTTAGCTTTATCAACTTCAATACCTCTTTCAGAAATTTTATGCCCTAAGACAATACCTTCATTAACCATAAAGTGACACTTTTCGCAATTCAAGACAAGATTTGTTTCTTCACATCTATACAAAACTTGATCAAGGTTTCTTAAGCAATCATCAAAGGAAGTTCCTAAACAGAGAATTCATCCATGAAAACCTCAACAATATTTTCACAAAAGTCAGAGAATATAGCAGTCATGCATCTTTGGAAGGTAGGAGGTGCATTACATAAACCAAAAGGCATATGTCTATAAGCAAAAGTACCAAAAGGGCAAGTAAAACTGGTCTTTTCTTGGTCCTCTTTTGACACAGGTATTTGAGAGAAACTAGAATAACCGTCTAGAAAGCAAAAAATGTGTATGTTTGGATAATCTTTCTAGCATTTGATCAATAAAAGGTAGAGGGTAATAATCTTTTCTAGTAGCTTTGTTCAATTTGCGAAAATCAATTACCATTCTATAACCTATAACAATTCTTTGTGGAACCAATTCATTCTTATCATTAGGAACAATAGTAATACCTCCCTTTTTAGGGACACAATGAAAGGGACTTACCCATTTACTATCAGGAATAGGATAAATTATACCTGCCTCCAGAAGCTTTAGTATTTCATTCCTTACCACTTCTGTCATCTTAGGATTTAATCGTCGTTGGTGATCAACCACTGGTTTAGCATCAAAATTCCAAATTAATTTTGTGCTGACATAGAGTGGGACTAATGCCCTTAAGATCATCAAGAGTATATCCAATAGTGGCAAAGTGCTACTTCATAGTTTTCAATAATTTTTTTTCTTCATGTTCTGAAAGGCTAGCACTAATAATAACAGGTATATCCTCTTTTCATCAAGATAAGCATATTTCAAAGTATCAGGTAATTGTCTAAGCTCAAACACGGGATCACCCTTAGGTGGAGGAGGATCCCCAAGGATTTCAACAGGTAAATTGTGTTTCAAAACAGGCCCTTGATTAAAGAATATTTCATCTATCTCCCTTCTTTCATTCATAAACATATCATTTTCATGGTCCAGCAAGTATTGTTCTAAAGGATCAGCAGGAGGCACGGCAATAGAAGCAAGACCAATAATTTCATCCTTACTAGGCAATTCTTTATCATGGGGTTGTCTACAAAATTTAGAGAAATTTAAAATAATGAGACATATCCCCTAAATCAACAGTAACAATATCTTTCTTGCTGTCTATCTTAGCATTAACGGTATTCAAGAAAGGTCTACCAAATATAATGGGACAAAAATCATTTTATGGGGAAGCAAGAACAAGAAAATCAGTAGGGTATTTTATTTTCCCACACAAGATTTCAACATCTCAAACAATCCCAATTGGCGATATAGTATCTCTATTGGAAAGCTTAATAGTAACATCAATATCTTCTATCTCAGCAGGTGCAATATCATTCATAATTTCTTTATATAGAGTTGTAACATCCCAATTTTCAATTTGGATGTTATACATAGATCATTCATATGCATTTCATATTTTATTGCATTTTTGGATTTTTGTTTGGTTGTGATCCAACAAATCTTAAGAAACTTAAGGACCCAAGGAGAGAGTTGGAGGTTTCATATAAATTTAATTTTTGAATTTATTCAAATTTGAAAAATGGATCAATTTGATTTCAACAAATTCTTTCCAATTATTTCAAAACAATAAAAATAAAAGAGAGAAGATAAAAGGACTTCTTCAAAACAGAGGAGAAATGTTGGAAAAGAAATTTGGAAGTAAAATTGTTTTTACTTGAATTTTATTTGCAATTTTATTCGGTTGAATTAGGAAAAAATATGCATTTTTAAAAATTGCATTTAGTCCAGAAAAATGTTCACATTGTGCCAAATATTAGGAAGGGATGGTGAAAATTGTTTCTAGAATTTTTAGGATTTTTATTTTATTTTATTAGGATTTTTCTTCACGGTGCTGTTTTAAAAAAAAGTCACGTGCGTGCCGACTGGGCCGGCCCAGCCAAAGCCAGGCCAAGGCCCAACAGCCGACCGCCTTCCCCGCGCGCTGCCGCAACCGAGCCGGACTCCGGCTAGTAGTCCGTGCCACCGCCGCCGTTGGTTGCCCCCTGCCCAAGTCAGACACCCCCCGACCTACTTTATAAGCCGACCCCGCGCCGCCCCTCCTCCTCACAAATCGCCGCCGCCGCCTGCTCGCGCCGCCGTCGCACCTGCACCCCACCGCCACCGCTGCTACCGTCACCCTCACCGCCCGATGCCGGAGCCCCGCCGCCGACCGCCTGCCTAGACGTTGACCGCCTTGACCAAACAGGTATAAAAACCGTCCTGATTCACCGGTTATTCTTCATTTTTTTAAGTTCCGGTTTAGTTACGATAGACCGGTTTATTTTTATTAGATTGGTTAAATAGCGAGCGTTCACCTGATTAGTTCTGATAAGGAACGTTTTCGTTCGTTAGTCTCTGTTAGCGGATGTTCGTCCGATAGATTTTTCTTTTTCTGTTTATTTTTCGGCCAAGGACCTATCCACGAATAGTTTTATCATGATTTAGCCCCTGATTTTCAAATTAGCATGACTTTTAGCTCGTTTGTCCAAATTAGATGAAACCCACGCCTAATTCTTCGTAACGATCTTCTATTCCCAGTAAATCAACTTGAACATGATTTTGATAGTTTAAAATTTGAGTTTAGTTCAGATTAGTATTCGATCTTGTTTTGTTTGTATCTTGAGTTTCGTAACTTCGTTTGAGTTGATTCTTTTAACAAATCATAGCTAATCACATGTACCTAATGTTATGATCTAATACAGATAGAAATAATGCTATTATAATTTATTTTCTGTTTAGTTTAGTTGTTTTTTGTTCTCAAGTTTTATTTGGATTTTTTCTCGATTTCTCTTTGCATCGTTTGCTTGATTGCCTATGTATGCTACTATTTGTCTACGCTAGATTTTCCGGAGTGTGAGGCTTGTCACTATGAATCTCTAAAGTTTTCCAATCGTCAGCAAGGCAAGTTACACTTTGATCATACCTTTTATACCTATTTTTTTTACTATGCATTAGTTTTGCTCCTCAAATATTTGCATGAGTAGGATCGGGAACATGTGGTTTGGTAGTAGTACTTGAGGTAGGAACCTAATACTTTTGATCACCCCGGGAATATACGTTATGCTAAATTATTGCTTAGCCATGCTCGTAGACGGGGATTGGATCGTGATGTACATGGAAGTTGTGAGAGTTAATGATTTTGGATAACATTAAGGTGGCAACTTTAATACACATCTTGGTGGATTGGTTGGGGCACCTCGAGAAACCAGTGCTTGCCCATTGGGAAACCCCGGAGTACCCGTGTGATTTTTCCTTGGTTCGCCACCCAGGCTCAAAGGGATCATATGATATTTCATGCCTAGAAACTTCCGTGTCTAGCCACAAGCCATTATGGGCTCTGGCATAGTTGAGTAATGTCGGATTATGGGTTCCGCAAACCCTTGAAAAAGGTTCGAACTATGGGGTGCGTGCAGAGATCTCAACCTACCCAACCTGCCTACTCGCAATCCTCCTAAGCCTAACTCTGGGGCTCGAAGAGAGAAAGAGACACAAAAGTTTATCCTGGTTCGGGGCACCTTGCGGTGTAATACCCTACTCCAGCATTTTGGTGGATTGCCTCGAAGGGCTGAGGATGAACTAGTATAGTGGATGAACTAGCCTTAGGACGTGAGGTGTTCTTGAGCTCGAGAGAGCTAGTGAGGTGGTTGGGTGAGAATGGATTCCCCCTCTTTGGTGGTGGATAAGTCCTATTTATAGTGGCTTCGGTCCTCTTCCCAAATGTTGGTGGGAAGGGATCCCACAATGGTCAGATTTGAAAGGGGACAAGTAGTACATCCTATCTTGACTAAAGTGGTCTTTGCCTGCGAAAAGCCTCCGGTCATGATGCTGCGGTGGGCTCGGTGATGACCTCCGTCCTGCCGTCCTGGCGGTCTTGGTCTTGTTGCACTAGAATGGAAACCTTTGGCTGATTCCTCGGGACTCCGCGCCCGTGGCTTGCCTTCCTTGCACCAAAGAGGAAACCGGCACTCTATGCCCGCTGGCACCCGCCTAGCCTTGGTCATCATGGCTCACGTCAGCTCAGCCTCGTGAGGTGCACCTTGCATAAAACTCTCCGTCCCTCAGGAGCCAGCCTGAGGAGGCCGATTCCCTCAGGGGTCTTGGTGTCGTCTACCTCGCGAGGCTTGGCCCCTCACGAGGGTCTTGAGTCGTTGATGCTGAAACTGGCCGTACCAGGCTGTTGGTGGAGCCACGTGGTGGGCCGGAGGTAGGCAAGTCTGGATACCCCCATATCCATAACACCAACAAGTAAGTTGTGTGAGCTCTTGAAGAGGTGGACTAGCAGATGTAGGGGAAAGTAGGTGTACCGGTCTACCCAAAGTAGAGAGTTAATGCTTCAGAAAGACTATGTCTCAATGTTCCGATCATGGATGTGGTCGAGTCTTGTGGGGAAAAGTGTGCAACCTCTACAGAGTGTATAAACTAATCATGGTTAGTCATGTCCCCGGTTATGGACATCTTGAGTGTCTAGAAGTGAATATTATTGTTGATCTCATCAGTCTTTAATTAACTGAATTGGGTTTAATGATGATACTTGTTTAATAATGGGACTTGAGTGGGAGGAACCTTCTCAAATATTGGTATAACTTTGTAGTAAATAAAAATTATTCCTTTGTTGTAGGGAAAAATTACCTTTATGCAAAACATTAAATTTGGAGCCTCCACCAGCCAAATATGCATGTAGATATAGTTCTTCCATTCATTGCTCTACAGTGTGACTCTGCCAGCATATTCCATGTGCTGACCTACACGGCTGCAATGTCTCATGTTGCAGACTTTACCGACGAAGAATAAGGTGTGATAGGTCATCGTCATGCACTCAGGTATGTCGTTGGAGCTGATGGACTCATTTATCTTTGAAGCTTCCGCAGTTATTTAGTTTAGATTTCCTTCAACCATTTTATTTATGTAACAGATACTCTTTTTGAGGACCTCGATGTAATAAGTGTGAGATTGGACTCTATTTTAATTCCTCGAGTATTGTGTGTGTCAGCATACCGATCCAGGGATGACACTTAATCACAGACTCTTCGATCCATTGGGGTCGGGTCGCTATAAGAGTAAAAAGAATTGCACTCACACTAGCACCCACATCACATAATCCATGATAACAATGATCTCCAATTTTAACAGAAACAACATGCATGCCAACAACGGGCCTATGTTTATCTTTACTATCGGGTTTAGAAATTCTAGCAGCTTCATCACATAAATAAATAACATGCCCATCAATATTATCAACCAAGAGATCTTTAACCATAATAATACTAGGTTCAACTTTAATTTGCTTAGGGGGTGTAGGTGTTCTAGTATAACTCTTACGAACCACAGTTGAAGTTTTAGCATGGTCCTTTATTCTAACATGAAAAGGTGGTTTCTCAATATAAGTAGTAGGAACAACAGGATCAACATTATATGTAATGGTTTCTTCTTGAACTTTAATATGTTCTACTAATTTAACTTCAATGGGAGGATGATATTTAAACCACTTCTCCTTAGGGAGATCAACATGAGTAGCAAAAGATTCATAGAAAGAAGCTACTATCTCAGAGTCAAGTCCATATTTAGTGCTAAAATCACGAAAAGCATCGGTATCAATAAAAGATTTAACACAATGAAACTTGAGGTTTATGCCTAACTCCTTACCTTCATCGAGTTCCCAATCTTCAGAGTTGCATTTATTTCTTTCCAATAAATCCTATTTGAATTCAATATCCTTCTTCATAAAAGAACCAGTAAAAGAAGTATCAAGCATGGATTGTTCATTATGAGAAATCCGAGCATAAATTTTTTGAATAATAATTTCTCTTGAGAGCTCATGATTGGGGCATGAATATAACATTGACTTAAGCCTCCCCCAAGCTTGAGCAATACTTTCTCATTTACGAGGCCAATATATATATATATATATATATATATATATATATATATATATATATATATATATATATATATATAGGACAAATGTTTCCTACAAGCAGTGGTAGTTACCACCACTTGCATTTTGTATGTTGTATGTAGTATCTGTTGAAACCGAGAGTATGTACGTGTAGTATGTAGTATATAACAATGATTAGATAGTATATATATAAATTTTTAGGTAGTATGTACCATTTTTTGAGTATGCTCTTTTTTACGTACAAATATGTATGTATTTCACAAATATAACAAAAACTATGGGCTCATATTCAATTTTTTCATGTAACTTGTTTTAAAATATCTTAGATATAGTATACGGACATATTTAAAATAATAAAATAGTATATATAGTACCACATGCTAGTATATGACACATGTGGGGTAACTACCACCGGGTGGTAGGATGGATTTTCCCTATATATATATATATATATATATATATAATTCCGATCACGATGAACCGGATGCATCAGGTAAAACTTCTGATGAAATTCCAATTTCAATTGGTTGTAGTTCTGTGATCCAATATCATCACATAGCCTATACAATGTCAATGCCTTTCCCTTCAAATACAAAGGAAAGACCTTCTTCTTAACAACATCCTCAGGAATACCCGCAAGCTTAAATAATCCACAAACTTCATCCACAATGATTAGGTTCATATCGGGATGTAATGTTCCATCCCCTACATAAGGATTAGCTAGCAATTTCTCTATCATACCCGAAGGAATTTCATAATAAATATTTTCAGTAGGTGAAGTAGGTTGAGGAGAAACTCTTTGCTCTTCCGGTCGAGGTTAAGATACCCCGAACAAGCCCCTCAAAGGATTATTCTCCATAGTAACAAGTGACAATAAATTTCAGCACACTATATAAATGTTTCCTTACAAAATTCCACTTACCAAAGGCACTTCACTCCCCGGAAATGGTGGCAGAAGAGAGTCTTGATGACCCACAAGTATAGGGGATCTATCGTAGTCCTTTCAATAAGTAAGAGTGTCGAACCCAACGAGGAGCAGAAGGAAATGTCAAGCGATTTTCAACAAGGTATTCTCTGCAAGCACTGAAATTATCAGTAACAGATAGTTGTGTGATAATATAATTCATAACAGGTAACAAGTAATGAGAGTAACTAAGGTGCAGCAAGGTGTACCAATCCTTTTTGTAGCAAAGGACAAGCCTAGACGAACTCTTATATAAAGCAAAGCACTCCCGAGGACACATGGGAATTACTGTCAAGTTAGTTTTCATCATGCTCATATGATTCGCGTTCGTTACTTTGATAATTTGATATGTGGGTGGACCAGTGCTTGGGTGCTGCCCTTCCTTGGACAAGCCTCACACTTATGATTAACCCCTCTCACAAGCATCCGCAACTACGAAACAATAATTAAGATGAATCTAACCATAGCATGAAACATATGGATCCAAATCAGCCCCTTACGAAGCAACGCATAAACTAGGGTTTAAGCTTTTGTCACTCTAGCAACCCATCATCTATTTATTACTTCCCAATGCCTTCCTATAGGCCCAAAAAATGGTGAAGTGTCATGTAGTCGACGTACACATAACACCACTAGAGGAAAGACAACATACATCTCATCAAAATATTGAATAATACCAAATTCACATGATTACTTATAAGAAGACTTCTCCCATGTCCTCAGGAACAAACATAACTACTCACAAAGTATATTCATGTTCATAATTAGAGGAGTATTAATTATCATAAAGGATCTCAACATACGATCTTGCACCGAATAAACCAACTAGCATCAACTACAAGGAGTAATCAACACTACTGGCAACCCACTGGTACCAATCTGAGGTTTTGAGACAAAGAGATGAACTTGGGTTTGAGAGGAGATGGTGCTGGTGAAGATGTTGATGGAGATTGATCCCCTCTCGATGAGAGGATCGTTGGTGATGACGATGGCTTCGATTTCCCCCTCCCAGAGGAAAGTTTCCCTGGCAAAACAGCTCCGTTGGAGCCCTAGATTGGTTCTGCCAAAGTTCCGCCTCAAGGCGGTGGCGCTTCGTCACGAAAACTTCTTCTTGACTTTTTTCCAGGTCAAAACACACCATATAGCAGAAGATGGGCATCGGGGGCCTGCCAGGTGGCCCACAAGGCAGGGAGCGTGCCCTAGGGGGTAGGGCGCGCCCTCCACCCTTCCGGACAGCGGGTGGCACCCACTGGTGCTTTCTTCATCCAATATTTTTTTATATTCCAAAACTATTCTCCGTGAAGTTTCAGGACTTTTGGAGTTTTACATAATAGGTCTCTAATATTCTCTTCTTTTCTAGTCCAGAATTCCAGCCGGGCATTCTCCCTCTTCATGTAAACCTTATAAAATAAGAGAGAAGAGACATAATTATTGTGATATAAAGTGTAATAACAGCCCATAATGGAATAAATATCAATATAAAAGCATGATGCAAAATGGACGTATCAAGATCCAATCTAGACCCTTTAATTTCCGGCACCTTGCCTGAGGGGAACACGATCATGGAGGGGTTCATCATCCTCATTGGTGCTCCTCCAATGATGCGTGTGTAGTTTACCACAACCCTATGGGTCCATAGGCAGTAGCTAGATGGCTTCTTCTCTCTTTTTGATTCTCAATACAATGTTCTCCTCGCTGTTCTTGGAGATCTATTTGATGTAATGACTTTTTGCGGTGTATTTGTTGGGATCTGATGAATTGCGACTTTATGATCAGTACTATCAATGAATATTATTTTAGTCTTCTTTGATCTCTTATATGCATGATTATGATAGCCATGTATTTCTTCTCTGAAACTTTGGTTTGGTTTGGCCAACTAGATTGATTTTTATTACAATGGGAAGAGGTGCTTTGTGATGGGTTTGATCTTGCGGTGTTCTCACACAGTGATAGAAGAGGTAGTGAGGTACACATGTATCATTGATATTAAGGATAAAAATCTGGGGTCTAATTCCTACATGAATAGATCTTGTCAACATCATGTCATCGTTCTTATTGCATTACTCCGTTTTTCCATGAACTTAATACAATAAATGCATGCTGCATAGCGGTCGATGTGTGTAGTAATAGTAGTAGATGCAAAATCATTTCGGACTACTAATCTTAGACGTGATGCCTATATACATGATTATTGACTTGGATATCATCATAATTATTTGCTCTTCTATCAATTGCCCAACAGTAATTTGTTTACCCACCATATGCTATTTTCTCGAGGGAAGCCACTAGTAAAATCTACGCCCCCCGGGTCTATTTTCTATCATATTGTTTTGAGATCTATTATTCCAAAAACCCAAAAATACCTTGCTGCACTTTTTCTTTATTTATTTTATTTTGTGTTTTCGCTAGATTTATTTATCCAATCTTATACAATTTTATCTATCTCAATACCGAGGAGGGATTGACAACCCCTCTTACACGTTGGGTTGCAAGTATTTGTTCTTTGTGTGTAGGTATTGTTTACATAGTGTTGCTTGGTTCTCCTACTGGATTGATAACCTTGGTATCATAACTAAGGTAATACTTACCATTGCTATGCAGCATCATCCTCTCCTATTCGGGGAAATACCAACGCAGATACAAGCAATCAGGAAGAATTTCTGGCGCCATTGACGGGGAGGATCAAGTCAAGGTACTCTCCCGTCAATTTGCCAATTCATGGTGCCGTTGCCGGGGAGACATCATCAACATCTATCAGGTTCGTAATCACAAATCTCCTCTCCTTATAATTTACATTATTTGCCATTTACCTCTCGTTTTCATCTCCCCCACTTCTAAAACATTTTTGTTAAAAGCACATAAATATTTGCCTTTTTAGTTTACCTTCCTTTTGTTTCCCTTTTTCCCATTTTATCTTTTGGTTGCTCGAACCTATCATCATGAGTGACTTTGGTATGGCAGAAACGGATGATGGCACAACTCCTAAAATTGGTGGTTCTGGCAATCTTGATGCGAAATCTTTTGTTTTGGGACAAGGGAACATTATAGGAAAAGAAACTATCCTAGAATTCTTTACTTCTGTTGGAACTTTGACTTGTGATGATGCTCCCATACTTAAAATAAGTGAAACTTATCCGGAAGCTATTTCAGCATTAGTTCTGAAACTTGAGAATAGATTTATCTGTACTCATCCTACCTTGCAAAGATTGTTTTATGAGCTACCCGTTATAAAGAATCCAAAAGCTAAAAAGATAGCCACCCTTGTTCTTATGAATGAATTTGATCACATAGTGCGGGAATCTAGGTAGATCTTTGATTTTTATGATATGAATAATGAAAAACCGGCAATATATGAGATCCTTTACAATCACTACTGGAATCAGAGAATTTGCCATCAGCCAATTCTTTGTCGTCTGCTAGCGGACGACAAAGAAGGTCTTTGTTGTTTGCTTACAAAAACAGACGGCAAAGAACTGGCTGATGGCAAAGATACAATCTGCAATCAATCAATTGTTTGTCATCTGCTAGCTGATGGAAAAGTAAAAAAAGAAGACCACAAAGAGGTTTGTGGGGTCCACTAGAGGCCAGCGTCGGGCAATATGCTTTAACGGCCCACCCCCACCTCTTTGTCGTCTGCTAGCTGACGACAAAGAAATCACTAGCTAACGGCCCTAATGGCCCACCGACCCCCACCTCCCACTCCTCCCTCTCTTCTCTCTCTGTCTCTCTCTCCCCTGACCCCCACTGCACCCGGTCGCCGCCCCCGACACCCCCGTCGCCCCTGACCCCCCGCCGCCCCAGCCAACCACCTACCAGCCACGATGCCCCGCCACCCCGGCCAGCCGCCCAGCTCCCCCGATGCCCCGGCCCGATGCCCCACCACCCCGGCCCGCCGCCCCGAATATGCACGAGGAGACCACAAGGGTGGAGGGCGCGCCCTACCCCCTGGACACGCACCCTGCCTTGTGGCCACCTCGTGTGCCCTCCAGACTCCGTTTTCTTGCATAATACTTCTTGTGGTCGGTAAAAATTCATTATATAATCTCCCGAAAGTTTTTTGATCATCGTACCACAACAATATCTCCTGTTTTTGTTTTGAGCTATTTCTGCAGCAGATTCATAGTATTATGTCATCCCAAGATTCATAGGGAGAGAGCTTTGTAGCTGATTACATTGTAGACCCCAAGGTCTATGGGGATTTAGAGCATTATGGTTGGACCACGGAGGAATAAGAAGACTATGACCCAAAGGGAAAGGAGGAGACAAGCTCAGATGAAGATGAAGTCCTGATCACCCACAAGTGTAGGGGATCGCAACAGTTTTTGATAAGTGAGATTGTCGAACCCAACGAGGAGCTAAAGGTAAAATAAATATTCCCTCAAGTTCTATCGACCACCGATACAACTCTACGCACGCTTGACGTTCACTTTACCTAGAACAAGTATGAAACTAGAAGTACTTTGTAGGTGTTGTTGGATAGCTTTGCAAGAATATAAAGAGCACAAAAATAAAAGCTAGGGTCTGTTTAGATAAAGATGTAATAGAGTAAATATAGCGAGTGTGTAAAAGTGGTGGTAGGAGTTGTGGAATTGTCCCTAAGCAATTGACTACGTTACTAGACCGATAGCAAGTTTTATGTGGGAGAGGCATAAGCTAACATACTTTCTCTACTTGGATCACATGCACTTATGATTGGAACTCTAGCAAGCATCCGCAACTACTAAAGATTCATTAAGGTAAAACCCAACCATAGCATTAAAGCATCAAGTCCCCTTTTATCCCATACGCAACAATCCCCTTACTCGGGTTTGTGTTTCAGTCACTCACGCAACCCACTATAAGCGAATCATGAACATATTGCAACACCCTACAGCGGTACTCCCTCACGCTTGGGCGACACGGAGGGCACAATAGGACAGCAACATAACCACAAGCAAATTAAATCAATCATAGCAATTCATCAACCACCAATAGGACAACGAAAATCTACTCAGACATCATAGGATGGCAACACATCATTAGATAATAATATGAAGCATAAAGCACCATGTTCAAGTAGAGGGTACAATGGGTTGCGGGAGAGTGGACCGCTGGATATAGATGGGGGAAGGTGATGGAGATGTTGGTGAAGATGACGGCGGTGTTGGTGAAGATCGCAGTGATGATGATGGCCCCGGGCAGCGCTCCGGCGCCACCGGAAGCAAGGGGGAGAGAGGCCCCCTTCTTCTTCTTCTTCCTTGACCTCCTCCCTAGATGGGAGAAGGGTTTCCCCTCTGGTCCTTGGCTCCCATGGCTTGGGAGGGGCAAGAGCCCCTCCGAGATTGGATCTATCTCTCTGTTTCTGCGTTCTTAGATTCTACCCCTTCACCGTTTCTTAAATATCCGGAGATCCGTAACTCCAATTGGGGTGAATCTTTCGCCCAGATTTTTCTCATAAAATTAGCTTTCTTGCGGAAAAAGGGCATCAACTGCCATACGGGTGGCCCACGAGAGCCCAGGGAGCGCCTGCCTCCCTGGGGCGCGCCCCCCTATCTCGTGGCCACCTCAGACACCATTTCGCGTTGATTCTTCCTCTGAAAAATCCCAAATATTCCAAAATAATTCTCCGTCCGTTTTTATCCCGTTTGGACTCCGTTTGATATTGGTTTTCTACGAAACGTAAAACATGCAACAAACAGGAACTGGCACCGGGCACTGGATCAATATGTTAGTCCCAAAAATAGTATAAAAAGTTGCCAAAGTTATATGAAAGTTGTAGAATATTGGCATGTAACAATCAAAAATTATAGATATGATGGAGACGTATCAGCATCCCCAAGCTTAATTCCTGCTCGTCCTCGAGTAGGTAAATAATAAAAAAGATAATTTTTGATGTGAAATGCTACCTAGCATAATCTTGATCATATGTCTAATCATGGCATGAATATTAAGACACGAGTGATTCAAAGCAATAGTCTATCATTTGACATAAATACGATAATACTTCGAGCGTACCAATAAAGCAATCATGTCTTTTCAAAACAACAAGGCCAAAGCAAGCTTATCCCTACAAAATCATACAGTTTGGCCATGCTTCATTTTCGTCACACAAAATGCTCCCATCATGCACAACCCCGATGCCGAGCCGAGCAATTTGTTCATACTTTTTAATGCGCTTCAACTTTTTCAACCCTCACGCAATACATGAGTGCAAGCCATGGATATAGCACTATAGGTGGAATAGAATATAATGATGGAGGTTATGTGGAGAAGACAAAAAGGGAGAAAGTCTCACATCAACGCGGCTAATCAACGGGCTATGGAGATGCCCATCAATTGATGTCAATGCGAGGAGTATGGATTGCCATGCAACGGATGCACTAAGAGCTATAAATGTATGAAAGCTCAAACTGAAAACTAAGTGGGTGTGCATCCAACTTGCTTGCTCATGAAGACCTAGAGCATTTGAGGAAGCCCATCATTGGAATATACAAGCCAAGTTCTATAATGAAAAATCCCACTAGTATATGAAAGTGACAACATAAGAGACTCTCTATATTAAGAACATGGTGCTACTTTGAAGCACAAGTGTGGAAAAGGATAGTAGCATTGCCCCTTTTCTTTTCTTTTTTTTTTCTTTTTTTTCTTTTTTTTGGTAGGCTTCTTTGGCCCCCTTTTTTATTTAGGCTTCTTTGGCCTTTCCTTTTCTTCTTTTTTTCTTCTTTTATGGGGCAATGCTCTATAATGATGATCGTCACACTTTTATTTACTTACAACTCGATACTAGAACAAAGATATGACTCTATATGAATGCCTCCGATGGTGTACCGGGATGTGCAATGATCTAGTATAGCAATGACATCAAAAAACGGACAAGCCATGAAAACATCATGCTAGCTATCTTACGATCATGCAAGGCAATATGACAATGAATGCTCAAGTCATGTATATGATGACGATGGAAGTTGCATGGCAATATATCTCGGAATGGCTATGGAAATGCCATGATAGGTAGGTATGGTGGCTGTTTTAAGGAAGATATAATGAGGCTTATGTGTGATAGAGCGTATCGTATCACGGGGTTTGGATGCACCAGCGAAGTTTGCACCAACTCTCGAGGTGAGAAAGGGCAATGCACGGTACCGAAGAGGCTAGCAATGATGGAAAGGTAAAAGTGCGTATAATCCATGGACTCACATTAGTCATAAAGAACTCATATACTTATTGCAAAAGTTTATTAGCCCTTGAAGCAAAGTACTACTACGCATGCCCCTAGTGGGATAGATTGGTAGGAAAAGACCATCGCTCATCCCTGACTGCCACTCATAAGGAAGACAATCAAAGAAACACCCCATGCTTCAAATTTGTCACACAATGGTTACCAACCGTGCATGCTACGGGACTTGCAAACCTCAACACAAGTGTCTCTACAATCTGCAACCACCCACTAGCATGACTCTAATATCACCATCTTTATGTCGCAAGACTATTGCAAGGAATCAAACATATCATATTCAGCGATCTACAAGTTTATGTAGGATTTTATGACTAACCATGCGAATGACCAATTCCTGTCATCTCTCTAAATTGATATAAGTGAATCAAGAGAGTTTAATTCTTTCTAAAAAAACATATGCCCACGCTCTAACAAATATAAGTGAAGCAAAAGAGCATTCTACAAATGGCGGTTTTCTATGTGAAGAGAAACAGGCAATCCAACCTTCAAATGATATAAGTGAAGCACATGAAGCATTCTATAAAGCCATACTCAAAAGATATAAGTGAAGTGCAAAGAGAATTCTATAAATAAACCAAGGAATATCTCATACTATCATGGTGAATAAAATAAAAATGAAAACTAAATGCAAAAGACGCTCCAAGACTTGCACATAATGCATAAACGAAACGAATTTGAAAACATACCGATACTTGTTGAAGAAAGAGGGGATGCCTTCCGGGGCATCCCCAAGCTTAGACGCTTGAGTATCCTTGAATATTTACTTGGGGTGCCTTGGGAATCCCCAATCTTGATCTCTTGCCTCTCTTCCTTTTCCTCATATCGAAACCTCCTCGATTAGACACTTCATCCACACAAAACTTCAACAGAAAACTCGGTAAGATCCGTTAGTATAATAAAGAAAATCACTACTCTAAGTACTGTTGTAAAACAATTCATGCTTTGTATTTGCATTGTGTCTACTGTAATATAGCTTTTCCATGGCTTAATCCACTGATATAAATTGATAGATTCATCAAAACAAGCAAACTATGCATCAAAAACAGAATCTGTCAAAAACAGAACAGTCTATAGCAATCTGAACATCCACCATACTTATGGTACCCCAAAAATTCTACCAAACTTAGGTAAAATAAACAAGTTGTATATAAAGACAGTGCAAAAGGAATCAGAACCAATTGACGTTTCAGTTAAAAATGTAAAATCGCGCACTACAGCCAAAGTTTCTGTCCTGCACCGTACAAACCAACAAGCATTGTAAACATCCTAAAGGCAAACCTTGACACACTATTTTTATAATACAATGGAATTGTACAAGGGGATAATCATTTTTTGATGAAAAGTTTCTGTAATCAAGATTCACAAAGTTTCTGTGAGCATGAACAAAGTTCAAGGAGCTCTCCCACTTCAACAATGCTTGTCTCTATCACTTTCACTTTCCTTTTTGAAAAGTTTTTAGGTTCCCCTCTTTATTTTTTTGTTTTTAAACTATATGCAAGCAGTCAACAGAAATAAATGACTCTCTAAAACTTCCGGGTTGTCTCCCTGGCAGCGCTTTCTTTAAAGCCATTAAGCTAGGCATAAAGTGCTCAAGTAATGAATCCACCCGGATCCCAAGGTATATCAAAGCCAATTTTTAATTAACAATGATTTGTAATTTAGTAGTGAGCACAAAGTAACATATATCATGCAACAACGAAGTCTAACCCTCTTCCTATGCATCGGCATGTCATAAAAGAACAATTCATGCACACCAAGTAAAGGCCAATGCATAGTATAAACAGTTTCTTGCAATTTTATCGTATTGAAAACATAGAGAGGTGGAGATATAGTTCCTCTCTCATAATAATTGCAAGTAGGAGCAGCAAGCACATGCATATTACATTCATCAAAATCATCATGTGCAATGGTAAAAGGCAAGCCATCAATATAATCCTTAATAAGCACAAACTTCTCCGATATAGTGTAGTAGGGAGAATTCGAAAAGATAATAGGACTATCATGCGTGGGTGCAATAGCAACAATTTCATGTTTAACATAAGGAACTATAGCAAGTTCATCTCCATAAACATAATTCATATTGGCATCTTGGCCACAAGCATAGCAAGCATCATAAAAATGGGATATTTCAAGAGAATCAACGGGATCATAACAATCATCATAGCAATCATCATAGTAATCATCATAGCAATCATCCTTTGGTAAGCATGAAGGGAAATTAAACAATGTATGAGTTGAAGAGTTACTATCATTAGAAGGTGGGCACGGGTAGCTAATCCGCTCTTCCTCCTTTTGTTCTTCGCTCTCCTCATCATCTTTTTCATCCAATGAGCTCACAGTTTCATCAATTTCTTCTTCCATAGCTTCCTGCAAAATATTAGTCTCTTCTTGGACAGCGGAGAATTTCTCAATATATGGTTTAACATAGGCATTAGAAGCATAATTATCATAACAATATTCAAGTATGGCAAAATTTTCAGATTTGTAAAGAGTGGCATCATACTTTTCAATCAAAGAAGAAATTTCATAAGCACCCTTAGAAGCAACAAATTCTTCAATTTGTTGAACGTCATAGTAATTATAAACACCCTTAGCATACGAAGATACGATTCCATTATCAAACTCACATTGGTAGGGAAGGTGTTTCTTAGGGTTTTCAGAACAACAAGTAATATCATATATTTCACATAAATTCCAAGCATAGCATTGAAAACGTTGAATTTGATCCCATAATAGTTTCCCTTTTTCAGATATACGGTGTCGCACATAACAAGCATGCTCATCTAAAGATTTTCCCTCAACTAAGCTAGTTGGGGTTTCAGCACGAGCACAAAGGGATCGAAGATGATCCAAGTAAAAAGCTTCAGGAGTGTGATAGATTTTGAGTGGTTCTTCAACCATTGGTGTAGTAGATACAACTAATATTTTTGGTATTTTGCGTTCCGTACCCATAACTAAAGATAGAAAACAACAATGAACATCAAATAAAAATTACTTAGTGATAAAGCAAACAAGCACACACAAGAATATTCACCCCACGCTATGACTCCCCGGCAACGGTGCCAGAAAAAGGTCTTAATAACCCACAAGTGTAGGGGATCGCAATAGTTTTTGATAAGTAAGACTGTCGAACCCAACGAGGAGATAAAGGTAGAATAAATACTCCCTCAAGTTCTATCGACCACCGATACAACTCTATGCACGCTTGACGTTCACTTTACCTAGAACAGGTATGAAACTACAAGTAATTTGTAGGTGTTGTTGGTAGCTTTGCAAGAATATAAATATCACAAAAATAAAAGCTAGGGGCTGTTTAGATAAAAGCTAGGTGTTGTTGGCACCCCAAGGTAAAATTCAAGGACTAACAAAAGCCTAAGCTTGGTGATGCCCCGGAAGGCATCCCCTCTTTCTTCTTCGTCTATCGGTAACTTTACTTGAGGCTATATTTTTATTCACCACATGATATGTGTTTTGCTTGGAGCCTCTTGTATGATTTGATTATTTGCTTTTTAGTTTACCACAATAATCCTTGTTGTACACACCTTTTGGGAGAGACACGCATGATTCATGATTTGTTAGAATACTCTATGTGCTTCACTTATATCTTTTGAGCTAGACAATATTGCTCTAGTGCTTCACTCATATCTTTTTAGAGCACGGCAGTGGTTTTATTTTACAGAAATTGTTGAACTCTCATGCTTCACTTATATTATTTTGAGAGTCTTTTAGAAAAGCATGGTAATTTGCTTAGGTTATAAAATTAGTCCTAATATGATGGGCATCCAAGATGGGTATAATAAAAACTTTCATATGAAGTGCATTGAATACTATGAGAAGTTTGATTATTTATGATTGTTTTGAGATATGAAGATGGTGATATTAGAGTCATGCTAGTAGATTAGTTGTGAATTTGAGAGATAATTTTGTCAAATTTTGTGGTTCCCTTAGCATGCATGTATAGTGAACCATTATGTGATGAAGTTGGAGCATGATTTATTTATTGATTGTCTTCCTTATGAGTGGAGGTCGGGATCGCGTGATGGTTAACTCCTACCAACCCTTCCCCTAGGAGCATGTGTGTAGTGCTTTGTTTTGACGACTTGTAGATTTTTTCAATAAGTATGTGAGTTATTTATGACTAATGTTGATTACATGGATTATACGCACTCTCACCCTTCCATCATTGCTAGCCTCTCTTGTGTCGCGCAATTTTCGCCGATACCATACACCCACTGTATACCTTCCTCAAAACAGCCACCATACCTACCTATTATGGAAATTACATAGCCATTCTGTATATTGACATGCAACTTTCCATCGTTTCATTTATTATGACACGCTCCATCATTGTCATATTGCTTTGCATGACCATGTAGTTGACATCGTATTTTTGGCAAAGCCACCATTCATAATTCTTTGATACATGTCACTCTTGAATCATTGCACATCCCGTTATACCGCCGGAGGCATTCACATAGAGTCATATTTTTTTCTAAGTATTGAATTGTAATTCTTGAGTTGTAAGTAGATAAAAGTGTGATGATCTTCATTATTAGAGCATTGTCCCATGTGAGGAAAGGATGATAGAGACTATGATCCCCCAAAAGTCTGGATGAGACTCCGGACGAAAAATATATATTTTTTAAAAAAGAGGCCATAAAAAAAGGCCCAAATAAAAAAATGAGAGAAAAAGAGAGAAGGGGCAATATTAATATCCCTTTTCCACACTTGAGCTTCAAAGTAGCACCATGATCTTCATGATAGAGAGTCTCCTATGTTGTCACTTTCATATACTAGTGGGAATTTTCATAATAGAACTAGGCTTGTATATTCCAATGATGGGCTTCCTCAAAATGCCCTAGGTCTTCGTGAGCAAGAAAGTTGGATGCACACCCATTTAGTTTCTTTTTGAGCTTTCATACACTTATAGCTCTAGTGCATTTGTTGCATGGCAATCCCTACTCACTCACGTTGACATCTATTGATGGGCATCTCCATAGCCCATTTATACGCCTAGTTGATGTGAGACTATCTTCGCCTTTTTGTCTTCTCCACAACCACCATTATATTCCACCTATAGTGCTATGTCCATGGCCAACGCTCATGTATTGCGTGAAGATTCAAAAAGTTTGAAAATACTAAAGTATGAAACAATTGCTTAGCTGAAATCGGGGTTGTGCAAGATTTAAATATTTTGTGTGATGAAGATAGAGCATAGCCAGACTATATGATTTTGTAAGGATTACTTTATTTTGCCATGTTATTTTGAGAAGACATGATTGTTTTATTAGTATGCTTGAAGTATTATTGTTTTTATGTCAATATTAAACTTTTGTCTTGAATCTTTCAGATCTCCACAATAAAGAAAATTACATGGATAAATATGTTAGGTAGCATTCCACATCAAAAATTCTGTTTTTATCATTTACCTACTCGAGGACGAGTAGGAATTAAGCTTGGGGATGCTTGATACGTCTCCAACGTATCTATAATTTTTTATTGTTCCATGCTATTATATTATCTGTTTTGGATGTTTACTGGGCTTTAATATGCTATTTTATATTATTTTTTGGAATAACCTATTAACTGAGGGGCCAATGCCAGTTTCTGCTTTGTTTTTGCCTATTTTAGAGTTTTGCAGAAAAGGAATACCAAACAGAGTCCAAACGGAATGAAACCTTCGCGATGATCTTTCTTGGACCGAAAGCAAACCAGAAGACTTGGAGATGAAGTCGGAGACGCAACGAGGAAGCCACGAGGCAGGAGGGCGCACCCAGGGGGTAGGCGTGCCACCACCCTCGTGGGCCCCTCGTGGCTCCCCTGACCTAGTTCCGTCTCCTATATATACTCTTGTACCCTAAAAACATCAGGGGGAGCCACGAAACCACTTTTCCACTACTGCAACCTTCTGTACCCATGAGATCCAATCTTGGGGCCTTTTCCAGCGATCTGCCGGAGGGGGATTCAATAATGGAGGGCTTCTACATCAACACCATTACTTCTCCGATGAAGCGTGAGTAGTTTACCACAGACCTTCAGGTCCATAGTTATTAGCTAGATGGCTTCTTCTCTCTCTTTGATTCTCAATACCATGTTCTCCTCGATGTTCTTGGAGATCTATTCGGTGTAATACTCTTTTGCGGTGTGTTTTCTGAGATCCGATGAATTGTGGATTTATTAACAAGATTATCTATGAATATTATTTGGTTCTTCTCTGAATTCTTATATGCATGATTTGATACTTTGCAAGTCTCTTCGAATTATCGGTTTAGTTTGGCTTACTAGATTGATCTTTCTTGCAATAGGAGAAGTGCTTAGCTTTGGTTTCAATCTTGCGTTGTTATTTCACAGTGACAGTAGGGCCAGTAAGGCATGTATTTCATTGTTGCCATCGAGGATAACAAGATGGGGTTTTCATCATATTGCTTGAGTTAGTTCCTCTACATCATGTCATCTTGCTTAATGCGTTACTCCATTCTTTATGAACTTAATACTCTAGATGCATGCTGGATAGCGGTCGATGTGTGGAGTAATAGTAGTAGATGCAGGAAGGAGTCGGTCTACTTGACACAGGTGTGATGCCTATGTTCATGATCATTGCCTTAGATGTCACCATAATTATGAGCTTCTCTATCAATTGCTCGGCAGTAATTTGTTCACCCACCGTATTATATGCTATCTCGAGAGAAGCCACTAGTGAAACCTATGGCCCCTGGGTCTCTTTTCCATATTATTGAATCTCGTTTACATCTTGCTAGTTTCCGATCTACTACTTTGAAATCTTTACTTTCCAATATATAAACCAAAAATACCAAAAATATTTACTTTACCATTTATCTATCTCTATCCGGTTTCACTTTTGCGATTGATCGTGAAGGGATTTACAACCCCTTTATCGTGTTGGTTGCAAGTTCTTGAATGTTTGTGCAGGTATTCGGTGACTTATACGTCGTCTCCTACTGGATTGATACCTTGGTTCTCAAAACTGAGGGAAATGCTTACGCTACTTTGCTGCATCACCCTTTCCTCTTCAAGGGAAAACCAATGCAAGCTCAAGAGGTAGCATAGGACTCCCCCCCATGGCGCGCGCCCTAGGGCTAGCCTCCTCCCCTCTCCCACCTATATATACGGGGGCGGGGGTGCACCTCTACGAACATCAATTGTTCTTAGTCGTGTGTGGTGCCCCCCTCCACCGTTTACTCCTCCGATCATATTGTCGTAGTGCTTAGGCGAAGCCCTGCACAGATCACGTCACCATCACCATCACCACGCCGTCGTGTTGACGGA